>NC_080727.1:7022500-7220000 GCF_019097595.1 Hemibagrus wyckioides
GGCAACCACTCGTCAATTATTATTATTAATTTTTTTAAATTTTTTTTACAAAATATACAAATATCCCTTAGGTTTGCTCGAACGGACTTCGTATCACCACTTCCTCAGTGTTTCAACTAATAATGTCATTGTGTTTAAAAATCACAACTTAAAAGCCACAATTCAACGCAACACACGCACGCACAGGCTCACGTTACATCTTCCTATGGACCTTCCAACTTGATTCGCGTTAATATAGAACGAACATTCAGGTGCCATTTGTTGAAACGAAGTTCTAAAAAAGGAAGAACGACTTGCAGCAGCTCATCTCGAGATGATAGAATCAGAAACCCTACAATAGCAAAAGGAAGTGGAACGACAATTAAAAACGAAGCTATGAGGAAAACTGTCTCATAGTAACGTGTTCGTGTGACTGTGTGTCTGTGTGTTAACATCCAAGTAACAGTTCTGAAGTGAATACTGTAGAGAAGTAACTGAAACCTCCACACACACACACACACACAAATGCAGTCTCAAAACACAGTCAACCCATAATCTTGGGAGTTGTTTCTCAGAGCTCAAAGCTACAGGGTTGCATTAATTAATGATAAATACAAAAACATAGTCTAAAACCTAAAGTGTCCGGTTGGACAGAAACGATAAGACAACTTGAATTCATAAACCTAAGTGAGATCACTTGCCGTGGAGTTAAACAGCTTAAGACTCACTCAAATTCACTTAACACGCATTCTCTCAGGCACACACACACACTCCAAAACTAGTATGGTATCATCTTTTCTCAATTTTTCTATGTTTCAGAAGCGTGCCATTAGTGAAACAGAAGTGGGAGGCTTTCATTGCAGATAGTATCGTCCTCTATTAGGGCTTTTACTTCACATCAGCACCCTAAAACTTCAGAATCAAGACCTGGACTGAGGCTTAGTGAGCTTCACAAGCATGTCTAACGCAACTCTTGTGTTTGTAGGTCATTGAACAAGCCTCAGAAGCAAAGTGAAGGAGCTTCAACTTATTTTTCATAAAAGCAGGAACAGCATGTAAGGCAGAATTGGAGATTAAAAAAAAGCAACAGAAGAGCCACCTGAATCTCCCACTGGGTGCATACGGTGAGGGACATTCCTTCTGGCCAATGAAAGGCAAGAATGAAATGCTTGTTGGTGTGAGATATTAGCAGATTGTGTTGATGACTTGGATGGCTCTGTTCACTTTGGATGTTTACAGCAAGTGGACAGAATCCTTGCTGACATCACTTCCTGTTTTTTTTTTTTGTTTTAATGAGGTGCATGATTCAGCACACTCTCAATCAGATTGGAGAATTGGAGAGTGACTGGGGTATAACAAGCGTGCACGCGCGCGCACACACACACACACACACACACACACACACACACACACACACACACACACACACACACACACACAGTCTCAGCGTAACAGCCTGTGGAGTGCATCTGCTGAGTGAAGGGGGTGGCGTCTCAGTCAGCCAATGAGCCAATGGAGTGCACAAAGTCGATGAAAGGGCGGAGTCGGGGATCCTCCACATCTGAAACAGGCTTACAGATGACTCACATGTCAAAGGAGTACAGTAAGAAAGAATGAAAAAAGGGGGAAAGTGGGAGGAGCTTGAAGTTGGGCCCTCTTTTGTTGTTGTTGCTCTTTTTCGGCCCATCAGAACTGCTCTTTGAACGCTCCGCGAGCAGCGGTTGAGGCGGCGTTAGCGGCCGCTGTTTGAACTGTTTTGTTGGACATGACGCCGGTGGCGAATTCCTGTTGGGCCTTCTCAAAGCTTGCACCAGTGGTCCGATACAGCCCGTGAACCTACACAAACACATTACGTTACATTACATCATGGTACATAGTTAAATGTCTATAGTTAAACTTTTAGTGGTTCTGTATTGGAAAAAGAAACTACAGAGACCCCCTAAGCTTGGAGAAATTGTATGACACACATCACCACCATTAATTCCACAAACTAGCTTCTATAATTATTATTGAAGATTCTCTTTATCCACTCACTAACTTTCCCATCTCAGACAAGCAAGTTTACCTTTTTAAACATGATGAGGGAGATGACAGCAGAAGCGGTAAACAACGCAGCAATCAGGATCATGATGATGCCGACAGGAATGCTTTTATTAAGGCCGGTTAATGCCGAGATCCACCCACTAGGCACACACACACACACAGAAGAATAAACACCACAAACACACAGAGTTTTCATGTTCATTTCCATCCGCAGAGTTACATTAGCATAATATGGAATGTGCATGTGGGAATACCTGACTCCCCAGCCTGTGATGCCAATGGCCTGAATCACATGGACACCAAACTGACAAATGTAGACGAAGAAAAAGACAAAGAAGCGGAAAGAGCTGTCACTCCTGTGAGGAGAGAAAGAGAGAAAGTGAGTATTGTTAAACGTGTCTGTGTTTACTGACCAAACACATGCATTACAGTCGGTTTGTGCTAGTTTACATTTACATATAGGCTGATGTTTCATATAAAATACATAAGAAATAAAACATGGGAGATTCTTTTATAGGAAAACAATCAACTGTGAGGTTGATTATTTTCCTATATTTTCACTTATGCCACAGCCATTCACCAGTGCTAGCAATATTTTATTTATTAATAAACACCATGTTTTTTGGATATATTCATAGGTTTACCCATCTTATCAACTGATGTTATAGCAGTAGTCATTCCCTCGTTGTGGAATAATAAGTTATTTCCCCACTTGACACCTATCATATAACTCACCATGTGAACAAGTACATCCTTTTTTTAAAAACACTTTTTAAAGGTCCACATAAAGAGACTACACTGTATTAATTGTTCAGAGCAGGTCACGCTACACTGAAGATGTAGTAACGTCAGGATAATTCAGTGGAGTTTGTGTGAATGTTACCTGAATGCTCCATACAGAGGTCTGTACCAGCAGACGAACGAGCAGGGAGTGAAGAGCATGAACCACAGCATGGCCAGGCCAAAGTCAACACCACGCAACGAATCGACGCAAAACCATGCCAAGCAGCCAAAGATGTTCAGGAACAGTGTTGCTGTGTGGACTGGGGAAAAAAACACAGAAAAAAACAAATCTTCACCAAAGTCAGTGTATAGTATAGCAGTGAAACCATTCCCACATTTAGCACTTTACCCTCACCAAAATGCAGTATGAGGTTAAAGCACTGAAGAAACAAAGGACTTAATTGGAGCTCTGATGAGCTGTTTGGACATGTTTGATTAAACCCATAAATTACTGCCCATATCTGATGCCCAATGCTTATATAGATTTGTGTAAAATACACGATATTGCCAAAAGTTTTGGGATGTCCCTCCAAATCATTGAATTCAGGGGTTGGGCATGGCCCCTTAAGTTCCAGTGAAAGGAACTCTTAATGCTTCAGCATACCAAGACATTTTGGACAATTCAACTTTGTGAGAACAGTTTGGGGATGACCCCTTCCTGTTCCAACATGACTGCACACCAGTGCATAAAGCAAGGTCCATAAAGACATGGTGTGAAGGAACTTCAGTCCTTTCCTCACCCCGATAGAACACTTTTGGGATGAATTAGAGTGGAGACTGTGAGCCAGGCCTTCTTGTCCAACATCAGTGCCTGACCTCACAAATGCACTTCTAGAGGAATGGTCAGAAATTCCCATAAACACACTCCTAAACCTCGTGGAAAGCCTTCCCAGAAGAGCTGAAGCTGTTGTAGCTGAGAAGGGCGGGCCAACTCTATATTATTCAATCATTTGGAGCAGTGTCCAAAAACTTTTGGCAATACAAGTGTATCTACTGGTTTATTCACCAAGTCTGTGTTGAACATCCTTTACTTTACTAAAAACATTCTTCTACTGTTTGACTTTACAGTACACAGTTATAAGAGAGTATCAGGTGTCATCCAGAAGAGGATGGAATCCATGTGGAGTCTGGTTCCTTCCCCAGGGTGATACTGCAACTGTCACCACTGACTTGCACAATAAGAGTCAAACTCCATGTCCAGTATTCTGTATTCTTATGAGACGGAAAACTGAATTGAATTAGCCCTGTTGCGTTTTAGAAACGGAATGAATATGAATAAAAATAAATGACAAAAGCGGTTTAGTTGAGCACAGCAATGACATTAGACCCCAAATAAAAACTCATTTGTCTGCATCCATGTCATATTCAATATTAATCCTTCTGTCTGCAGCCTAATGCAAAATGGAGAGGAGAAAAGGGTGATTCAATTATTCATTGCTAGAGAAATAAGCCAAGAATCCAGTCTTAAATGTGTGCCTCCCTGTTGAACAATGGCAAGTTAGAAATCCAATTTAATTTTGTTCTGATTTAAAATGATTCATGATTGTATTACTTCTGTTCATAAACTTGTTTTGTTTAAACTAGCTAAACACCTTGCTCCTACATGGGAGTCAAAATGCCTGTGTTACATGTATCTGGCACAAACGTTCAGAACAAAATCCTAATTTGACATGTAGTCAAATTAATAAGGCTAAGAAAGATGTAAAATACATCATACGGCCAAAAGTTTGTGGACACATCACAATCACATGCTCGCTGAATATCCGGTTAGAGACTTTGTCTCCTTTTTGCTATTATAATAAAGTCTACTTCTACTGGTAGGGATTTCCACTAGAGTCTGGAATGTGGCTGTGGGGATTTGTGTTCATTCAGCCACTAGAGCGTTAATGAGATCAGACACTGATGTTAAATGAGGAGATCTAGGGTGCAGTCGGTGTTCCAGTTCATCATAAAGGTGAATGTTCAGGACACTCTGGTTGTTTCTCAGCAACCTTGTGACAAACCGTGTCTTCATGGAGCTCGCTTTGTGTACAGGGCTATCGTCCTGGAACATACTTGGGCCTTTGAAGGAAAATTGTAATGTCACAGCATACAAAGACAATTTAGACAACTGTGTGCTTCCTGCTTTGTGGCAAAGAAGCATTTGTGAGTGTGAGGAGTGATGATCAAGCAAACTCAAGCTCAGTCCATATCAGATTACAGAAATGGCTTTAACCACTTACAAAATGTACACAAGAGTGTCTTATCACAAATGTCACACCCATCACACAACAAACAAACTCAAATAACACACCCGTGTGACATGCTCACTTCATGCTCCATGGGCTGTTTTGATATTGTGAACAAAACGTCTAGCCAAGGCACTCAGGACAGGTAGATTATGTATCTGGGTAAAACTAGTTATCAGTTTTTCACGCATAGTTGCCTGGCCAGCATGCACAGCATGTAAGTCTCCCTAATCACTTCACACAAGTCTTTTCATGTTTTTAAATGCAACTCTACATAGATTTCTCTGTATAAAGAGCATAAATTAAATATGTAAAGAAAGCCTTTAATTACAATATTTCATTAAACAATAATCTAAACAGAAACTCAAAAACAGCTATAAAATCTCTCAAAAGACTTCAAAAAAAGAAGTTTTTACAAAACAGTCCATTTTTTGGTTCTCTAATGATTTAGGCAAGCAGGAGCGTGTGATCATGTTACAGCAGATCTAATTTGGAGCTCCACTTAAGAACGGTGAATCATCTCAGCAATACACAAACGCTGTATCTGTTACAGAAAATGAAACATGGAGAGTTTGGTGCATCACCGGTAAAATGTGCAGAATAAGTGGTCAGGTAAAGTCACAGACCATTTTAATAGGAACCCCTGTACCCTTAAACATTAATTCTGTCAGCCAATCATGCGGCAGCAGTGCAGCGCATAGAAACATGCAGATACAGGTCAAGAGCTTCAGATAACGTGCACATTAAAAATCAGAATGGGGAAAATGTGAATTTGACTGTGGCATGACTGAAGGGCTGGTTTGAGGGGTTTTCTTTCAGAATCTGCAATTTTTTTGCACACAGCAGTCTCTAGGGTTAATACATAAATGGTGCAAAAAAACAAAACAAAACAAACAAAAAAAAAACCCCAGTGAGTGTCAACTACGTGTATGAAAATGCCTTGTTGATGAGAGATGCCAGAGGAGAAGGGCCAGGCTTGTTCAAGCCGACAGGAAGGCTACAGTAACTCAAATAACCATGCTATACATGCATGATAAGCAGAAAAGCATGAAAGCACACAAGACGTGCTAAACATTGAGGCTACAACGGCAGAAGACCAGCTCATTTCTGTCAGCCAAGGACAGGAATCTGAAGCTACAGTGAAGGAAACAGAACTTTTTCCAATCTTCAGCTGTACAGTTTTCACTGGTAACCATGGAGTCATTGATTAGAATCCTAAAACAGTCCTCCTCTGTTGTCTGGTGTGTTGTAAAATACATACAATAATTACTGATAAACATTCATATTGAATGATTTGAGGAAAATTGGATTGTGAAACATTTTTGGCCACCAGGGCCATATCAGACAACGGCATACAAGATGAAGATAAACATATTAAGTGTGCTGTAATGAAACAACACACTGGCAGCTCAATGACACTTTATCTTCTTCTGTATTGCCCCTCATGGAGTAAACTACTACTCCTCTAGAGCTTAATTCAACATTATGAATCTTCAAGTGTGTGTGTGTTCATGCTAAGCACACCAAAATACTTTCACACAAATCTTAGCTCACCTCACCTCATCATTCAAGTGTGCCAAGCTGTGCGCAGGGCTACATGTTTACAACACCAAGTAGGTGCAGAATTCAACTGAAATTAAAATTCTCTCATGGTCTTACGATGTCCTAGCACGTCCAAACCTGCCTGCATAGCAACAGTCCCGAGCCTAAAATTTATTTTGTGAGAATTCATCACTCACATACCTCAATCCCCAACCACAGATTTCTATTCACATTGTCTGCAAACAGCATTAGGTGTCCTCTGTCTGTCTGTCTTTTGGACATTGACTATGATGATTGCATTGTGTCCTCTGATGTGTGCATTATGCTTTCAAAGTGTGTGATGGTCTGGGAAGACCTGACAGGTGAAACCTTTTGAAAAAAAATATATGAAAAATCTGTTTTCAGACAAAATGGACATCACAAAATGGACATCTCTGCCTAAAGATAAAACCGTAGCTGAGCGTGATTTTTTTCGGTCACAGAATAAATGGCAGGCTTGGCTAACGTTGTTGAACAAATTACGGCAACTTTGAAAGACAGAAAGTATTTTGTTCTGCATTTAAAAAACAAAAAGACCTTTAGCTTCAAACAGCTTCAGAGAAGTGGCTTATGATTGGACAAAAGACACTCACACATCCACAGGTAGTACATGATCTTAACTGTCTTCTGAAACTCCACCGGGATGTCCACTGATATGTCATGGTAGAAACATGGACCCACAGGAAACTTCTCAGGCAGTGGTGGCCAGTTATTTTTCCTCCCTGAGTGAAAAGAGAGACAAACGGGAGAAACTGTTAACACTTAGATATCAGTTTTAATTTTATCGGCGTGATTTTCTCCATAATTGTCCCCAGGCAAGCAGAATAAAAGAAATGCAGCAGCTGGAAAGGTAATTTAGATTACTAGAGAAATGGTAGAATGTAAAATTATTAATCACTTGAAGCAATTAAGTTTTTCCATTTAGATCACGTAACCCTTATTTTGCATTTAAATTGGCCTCTCCCTTCCCATTATATCAGAAGAAGGAATTACTTAATAATAAGAAAAAGCATAATAAAAGGGGAATATATCTTGAATTTGCCTAGCTATTCTGAAGAAACCGAAGACTTCACATATGATACAGCACAAGAAAATGTGCTTCATTTAGTAAGTGGCTAATTTAGTCCACACCTCCGGATGCATTGAGTGACTGCATCTCTCTCTCTCTGCGGTCCAGCTCTGCGGCTTTCCTCTCCAGTTCTTCCTGCCTCCTCAGCAACTCGGCCTGGGCCCGTGCCTGATCCTGCAACACACACACACCGCATTACAATGCACCCCGTTACAAGTCATGTTGAAAAGGTGACAAAGGGAATCTGGTCAACAGACGCAAACTCCATACTGTTATATGTGTTATATTATGTTAATGCATTAGGTTTCACTATGTTTGGGGGGAATTTAACAAGCACTTGTCATCTCTCCTGGATTAAATCCAGCAACACTCTCTCTCTCTCACACACACACACACACACACATACAGTGTAAAAGGGAACAATAAAAAAACGTCATGTATGCACCGGGTTTCATGTAGCCTTTTATTTAGCCATCTATTTACACAACTGATGGAACCTGATAACCCAATATTCTGCGTACAAAACTTGCAAGAGAGTAACTCCATGAATACCCAAAGAAAACAATGTTTTTGCTGTGAAAACAGAGTATTTTCCTGTTGACGAAATCCTCCTACACACTCTGCTTCCCTTGTGCAGAAAGCAGACTGTTTAATGATGTAGTTGATATGAAATATAGGAAAAAGCATTTAGGAGCTGAAATTGATAGTGGACTGATAAAAACATTATTGAATCAGTGTGTTAGGTCTCCTGCAGGTGTGTGTATGTGTTTACGTGGGCTATGCCCCCTGCAGGGACATACTAGCGCCTTTCGGTTCGCCTCCACAGCCTGTTTTTAGTTGCAGTGAAGAAACCTAAGTGGATTTTTCTTGTTTGCTCCAAAACACCGGCATTTCAGCTCCGCCACAGACTAACTCAAAGTAAACATGAAGAACCAGGATGTAGGTTCTCTGTATGATGATTTTCATCTGAAGCTCAGAAAACGAGCGGGGTTTCCTCATGGTCGCATCGTTACAATAGAAATTTAACTCTCGAACAAGTGCTCAGATTAACATTAGTTCCTTCTTCTGACTCGTTATTGGATTTAAGGTATATAAAGTTGACACAGTGCCTTATGACTGCTCTCAGTTCAGCGGTTCATAGAAAAATAACGATTAATGAATGTTAATTTTTCTATGTCTGCAAACATGTTCCTGTTATCACTTAAGATATAGGCGCTACAAACAGTTGTTTCCTCACCAGCCTTTCATTCAACATTTAAATGACTAAACTGTGACGCTACTATCAGAGCTGCTGTTACAGAAAACTAATCAACAATTCTTCTGCCCAATCAGATTCAAGAATATTACAGGTATTTCTGTGGGGTGCTCTTTGTTCTGTTTTTCATTTATGCACTGTTGCTAAATGACACCAAACTTGACAATAGAACTCATCTGGTGGCTGGCTGAAAGAACTTTTGTCTTTTGTCAAACCTTCTGGCACTACAAGGTCCTACAAACAATGTGAAGAGTGTACGTCACTTCAGGGATCAAAAGTGCCCCCCAACCTCCTTATGACTGGTCAAGTGATCCTTGCATAGGGCTATGCCTGGTCATGTAACTCCTCATGTGACCATGTGTTTTTTTTTTCCCCCTACAGCCAAATTCTAGCTGGCACCATTTCTCCTCACACACACACACACCTTGTTCATTCTAAATGTATTACACAATGTTTAGAATTTATTCAGATTTGGTCTTTTATGTGTCAACTGTCATATTTTGTAGCTTATCACTGCATTAAGAGACTTGAATAAATGAATAAATCAAATCACTCCCCATGTTTGTCCCCCTTTTCAGGCAATGCTCAATTCCCCCCCTCTGGCCATGCTGAATTAAACATCCCACCGTATGTCCCTGATGGCTGAGGGGTGTACCATGTGCTGGTTAAGGGGGTTTTTAGATGTCACTTTTCTATGGGGGAAAACATACTTTGCTGATGTAAATTATAATCCAGTACTTATACTTAATCTACTTAAGTCTAATAATATTTGTATGCACAGTGCTGAAAACGAAACAGGGTGAAGAAGCTGCTCATATTTTATGTACACTTTTCTTGCCACATGTTTTAGGATTAGAAGTTGTAACCTGATTGTTTTCCAGTGTCAAAGCAAACTTACAACACAATCCGCTGACTACGCAATCCCAGAATAAGAGAAGGGTTGTTCACACTTGAACTAGTGAACCCTGGATCATGGTAAACCCTATGGAAACAGAATTCGTATTTCTTAATCCTTATCTTATTTCATGGTTGCTCATAATTTTCCCAACAACTAATCCTGGGGCATTCATAATCTGACATTTCACACTGTACATTCTTAAACCCTGGCTTAACCATCTTATTTGCATATTCGCTGTGTCAACACCAATGACTAGATAAATATAGCTTGTGACCGGTTTAAAGAACGGCATGTCTCTTGTCTTGTTGCTAAGCATCTAACTGTAACACTGCATCGTTTCACACTGGACATGACTAGCTCTGCAATGCGGGGTTAACATCGTGTAAGTAGCACCATCCCAGCTTCATAACCCTATGTAAAAGGCGGTGCTAATCCCGCTTCTAAATAACACGGGTGAGACGATAACCCATGGGTTAAGTGCGGTATGAAAAGCCCTAGTACGAGTGTAAACAAAGAGACTCCTTCAATATGATACTCTCTTATTATACTATAAGAGGAACACTGTTTGAGCATTATCTTTTTGTCTTACTAAACATTTAAAGCATTTATCTATTCGCTTTATAGCCGTCTAGGGAACTAAGCTGTATTATACTGTAGCGACATGACCTTATGTGGCACAGCAGGTCCTAGTGGACGTTCACTGTGGTGGATATTCTACTGGATTTTAAATGCTGTAAAAGAGAAAAAAGATAAAGAGTGTTTTTACCTATTCAAAATACAGCTACAACAAGACCTGCAGCAGGTTTCATGATGGCCATTCCTCCATTTTTCTCTCTCTCTCTGCTCCTGTCTTCCTTTCCTGCCTGTCACACTGGTCTTCACACTCACTCGCATCTGTTATAAGCACGGAGTGTGCTGTCTCAGGAGACACGGCCTGACTGTGTGCGTCTTTGTATCTGTCTAATCTTTGTACCTTATGGATTGAAACAAACTTTTTCCATAATTAGTTCAAGGAAAACAAACCCTTATAATTAGCTGAACCTGCTACGTCACCTACACATTCAGCACTTTATTAGGAGCACTACAATTATCCTGGGTAGAGCCTCATTTTGTTCACAAAACAGCCTCGATCCAAGTCTTAATGTCATGGATTCCAGAGGATTTTGGAAACATTCCTTTGAGATTCTGGTCCATGTTGACATATCACACATTTCCTGCACATTTTTCAGGTACACTTTCATGCTGTGAATCTTCTATCACATTTCAAAGGTGATATACTGGATTCAGATCCAGTGACTGGGAAGAACACTGAACCCACTGTCTTGAAGGCATGCACATGGTCAGCAACGATACTCAAGTAGGCTGTGGTGTTTAAGTGATGATTGATTGGTATGAACATAATTCACTCCTAATAAGGTTCTTAATGAAGTGATTGGGAGTAGTGTTTCGTTCATGAAGGAATCTGTGTTTTTGTGAACAAATTGCTCTCCTTCACTTCCAAGTACTGATTTTTGTTCACTTTACGGTGCAGCCTCAGATTCCTGCTCTTGGTTGACAGGACAGGAACATGAGGGGGTCTTGTGCTGCTGAGACCCACCTGCCTCGAAAGACTCAAACTGTTCATTCTGAGATGCTGTTCTGCTCATTGTTGTATCCTTCCTGACAGCTCGAATCAGTCTGGCTATTCTCCTCTGACCTCTCATATCAACTTTCTGGATGTTTTGTTTTCCTGCATCATTCTTTGACTGTGTATGTTATTCACTGTCAAAAGTATCTCTGCAAAGCTGTCTTTCCTAAAATACAACAACATGGCTACAGACTCAATTATATTATTCAAGCAGCATTTCTGGCGGCCAAGCGCCCCTCTCTGTGAATAGCACATTAACAGACATGCTAAGCAATCACAGGAAAACTCAACTTGGACTTGTAGTTTGATATGTATGTTACCAATGATACGCATGTTTTGACCACAGACAGTGGTGGAATAATCTGACTGGAGGAGGAAATATCTAGATGAACAAATGGGTAGTCAGGCTGTGACATATGGTGCTCTCGTTAATTTAAAAACATCCAGGTTACTTATTTTTTTCCATCAGTCTGGGCCTTTTTTCCCCCACTTTGGGCAAGTATCCAAACAAAACTTATACCTGGAGAGGGGTCTGAATATGAACGTTGCTTCAAAACCATTGTTTAGACAGGTCTCAAAATGATGTGAATTTGGTGAAGACTGGACAAAATTTGGAGGGGAAGTAGTAAAATGGCACTTTGATAGAAGCCTGTTATTGTAAAATTTGTTGAATAGCCTTAGGGCACGATCCTGAAGACACCAACCAAGATTTGTGTCACGGTGCAAGGTTGTTCCTTACTTCCTGTATGGTGGCTTTGTTGTCAGATTTGCTGGCAAATTGGGCAAACCGTTAGAAATATCAAAATTCCCAAATTTGACCCAGTGATGGTGCATGAGGGTTGGCAGCACTTGCCCCAAAATTGGTCATAATGTTCCTTAAACCCTTTCTAATCAGTGTGCCAAATTTCACAGCCCTAAATATGGCATTAATATGGTAGTACTCTTCCTAGGCTGCAATCATGTGCAGCACACTGCCTGGGCAAATAAGACATGGCCAGTCATATAAGCAAGATAAGTTGATAAATGTTGCAATAGTCAGTTAAGGAAACAGAGAGATGACATGAAAATGAATAGGCCAAACATACACACCCACACAAAAAGCTCTACTCAAAGTTGCAGTTTTTACTGCTGAGCTACTGGACTACTTTTGGGGGAAAAAAGGTTGTGGGTGGAAAAAGTCCACAAGTGGTGTTTTTTCAGGCTAGTTACAAACTAGTTAGCAGCTTGGCTAGTTAACTGAAATGAAACCTAATTCATTTGGCAGACAGTGAATCTATCATGGACAGCACCATTTCCATTCACCTGTTACAAGATATTTTGTAAAGATTGGCAGAGGGAACGAGGGATTATAGAGTGTTGTCAGTAGGCGATGAGAAAAAGTCTTCAGTGCTATAATTCTTAAAGCTTGTTTGGGTTAGAATCTTTGCTGAGACCTGGCAACTTTGTTTAGGATTTCGACAGTCCCCATAGCTGTGACCCAATGAAAATTGAGTGGAAGCTGGATATCAAGAAATGGCTGGTCAACTACATGACAAACTTCATAACACACACAAGTTCTTATATTAACTCAAGGGTTAGGAAAGTACTATGTAAAACGTTAGATTATAAATAACCAGGATTAAATATTAGCCACTGGGTAAAGTATGAGCAGTGTGAAACATCCATGAAGATAACCCACAATTCTGTTTACCTGGAGACTAACAATGACCCAGGATTAACTAGTTCAGGTGTGAAAAGCCCTAGTGTGAAGCTGTTGCTTTGGGTATGGCAGTAAGCCCCCCCAGTCACTGTAGGTGTGCTTAGAACGTTCCCTCGTGCTGGTGGAATGAGAATCGATGTGTTTGTACCTGTGTTTGTTGGGGCTGTGAATAAGCTGGTGGTTCCTCGGTGGGCTTCATGATGGCTGGCTGTGTGTTAGCAGTGGGTGGGACTTTGGGACCTGAGCCAGGTGGAGCCTAACACAACAAAATGAAACATTAACACCGTACAGTAGGGTATTGTCCAAATTCGAAAGAAAGTGTTAAAATTCAAAGAAAATTAAAGTTATGTTATCAAATATCTGTTATGAGGTGAGAAATTCTGCAAACAACACCTTTAAAAATGGCAAATACAGCATAAATATGAACTAATATTAAATCATACGATATCCAGAATGTGATATAAAAAGAGACTTACTGGTTTTGTATCTGTAAATGGATTGTACTCCTCCAGGCCGGGTGGCGCGTTTCGCGTAACTTGCGTCACCGAGGGATCCTGGAAAAACCCAGAGAACAAAGAAGTTTAATCCGGGATAAAACAGACTGAGGATAACCTCTGCAGTTCTGCTAAAAACAGAATCATCACTCGACTCATTGATTCGCAGTAATCCCTTTGTCTTGGTGAGAGCCACAGAAATAGTACGTCTGTTGCGTTTACTACTCCATTGCACTACAAACGGCATAGTGAACACATCCAGCACCACACACACCAGAGTCAGTTGTTACAGATCATCACCTAGGAGGTCACGTCAAAAAAAGGTGTTAAACTGTGCTGAGATGTGCTTATTGTGGACACGTGATTTACATCATTATATTACAGATTCAGTAAGCTCTTGTGCCTTGCCGATGGGGATGAGACCCTACCCATCAGGGCAGAAATGTATCGTAGCAGGATAAAGGTGATGAGTCAGAACACGTTTGTATTAAACCGAGGTGAACAAAAGCACCCCACGGTTAAACCCATAACAGAGCCACTCTTTTCCTTTTTATCCCTTTAATTTGTCACCTGTCTATTGCTTATTTGCTACTAGTTATTGAACGGATATTTGGTAAAACGCAAGTTTGGAGGAATAAATTCTTCAGTATGGTCTAATCAGTAGAAGGGCTTGAGAAATAATGAACAGAAAGGTCTATTGAATGTCAGCTTGATATTTTATACTGTCCTGCAGTCTGGCAAGCTGTATATCTGATCGCCCGCTCCTGCCCACGTAAGGGTAAGAACCGAACGACTGGGACTTTTTTTTAGTCTCGAGGCACAGCATGACATTGCTGCTCTCTCTGCACCGAAGTATTGCCAAATGGGGTTTTTATTATTTTTTTCCTGGACTTCTCGCTGCCTTACTGTGGACGTAGGGCGTAATGAATACCCAAATGGTATGATTACAGTATGGCTAGCAAGCAAGTAACACATGCTTCCTGCATGGATCGTCATTTTATAGTATCTAGCCAAGTTTAACCACGAGAACGACTACTGAAAAATCACCAAACAGAAATAGATTTAATCCGAACAATGAAAAAGTGCAAAAGTTTAGATGTTTCTCAACTTTGTCGCATCTCTGGCCCACATCAAGTTGCCAACAGTTGCTGTTGATCATGTCAGTGGAAGTCACCAGCTCTTATTGAAAATGAATGATTTCTAGTGGCTTTGTTGCAGCAATTAACAGAAGTCTCTTAAAATCAAAAACGTATAACATTGCCAATAACACATGTAACGCATGGACTAGTGATTTAAATCAACACCCAAACTCTAAAATCTTTGATGGTTTGTACATTTATAGAGTGAAAGAGCTGCGAATGCTGTTGGCACTAATCGGAGGGACTCCTGACATAATAGGCGAGTGTGGATTGTGACAGAGCGGTGAGAAAAGACGATTATACAAACCCTGTATACAAACTTACTTCCGTGGCCAACGTGAACAAATATTACTATCCTGAGATGAGTTATGAGACCAACAGCAAGCAAAAGTGTATTAACAGGAAGCATTTTTCTCTCATGCAGCACATGTTCTCTAAATTGCCTTCAATTACATGAAGAGTAAAGGTCTGAACTTACTTAGTTTCAAATGTATAATAAGACAGACTACATGCAGAGCTGTAACTGAAAAGAAACTGAAGCACTGAAAGCACTGAAATGTGTTATAACATCATGTATAACAATGACGTAATATCCTCATACAACAATGGAAAAGTAGTATGAATCAATCAGACGTGTGTGCACTACACTGCTAATGTGTTTTTTCACAGAGACTGGAGACAAACATGTCTTCCTTGTCAAATGGAGAGACATTTGGGGCTAGATATGATTTTTTATAATTGTAGTTGAGGTGGATTTGGCAACCCTGACTGCAAGATTCATACTTACTTTACTGCATTAAACCTTATGCTTGCTTATGTTATGTGGGATCACAGTCCTGATGCATAGACCTAGTCTCAATGTGAAGCTTTTTTAAACGCTTTTATTTTAAAAGCCTACTAACACGTAGAACTGGGGGAAAAAAAAGACAGGAGTCTTTCTGAATGGAGACTGGAGCGTCATGAGATAATGCTGTGCACGTGACTCGAATACTTCTAGCGGCTGCTAAAATCACACCTTAATTTTTAAAAAAGGTTACATTATGGTTAAAGGGTTAGAGTTTCAGGAATGAAAGCTTACTGATGCTACCTCATAAATGAATGAGCGAATTACTTACTGCTATCTGAGGCACAATGCCACTGTCTGTATTTGGTCAGTGCTCTAACCATTCGGGAACCGAATTTGAACTTAAACCGGTAGTAGGTGTGCGTGTTGGGGGGGTTATTAGAGCTAAAAATATTTTTCATTCACAAATTATAACAATAAGCAACAATTTGCATAACCCAACATTTTTCACCTCCTGAACAAGACATCCTGAGGCACTTTCTGGCAAGCTTTCTACCTTCTTTATATCTGATGTCACTAAGGAAGCACCCTAACCAGGTTTCAAAACATTAATGATTTTTCCAACCCATGGAACGGTTGTTTATATTTCATAACAATAGCCACCAGCCAATAGTGAGCTCATGCATGTGGAAGTGGGCGAATAGCACTTTCCTCCAATTGTGTTAAGATGCTCGGAGACGCCGCATGAGCAGCACTTTAAAAAGAAGCAGTGGCTTCACCTGTCTCGGAGGCAGCATGTGATTGATTTTGCCCTCCTTGGTTAGTAGCAGTTATTTGTTAAGGGAGAGCTGACTGGAGGGAGGGAATTGGCCAAGACTAAGGTGGTTTTCATGCTCGACACTTTTGCTGAGGTCTGAATTTGAGTATGATTGTTCTTGGTGCCCCTGCAGCATTGGTCTGGTTTCAGACTCGATTCAGATTCAGTTGAACCCTGGTGCATTTGTGTTAATCTCACGTCATCACAAACCGCATTTAGAACATAGCTCACCATAGTTTTTTTTTTTTTTTACTTTATTTTGGTGCTTTTATGCACAATAAGACATCTCACCTCTTTTGTGTTTCACAACATTCTCCTGTCACTCATGCTACACGTGTGTTGTGGAAACTAATGATGTCGTCATCGACTAAAACACACTCACAGGATTCACTTTCACGGGAATCATGGCACAGGTCCAGTGGAACTGAACTCTTGTCTTGGGTTCAGTACCGCAGCCTACTTGCAGGTCCACATGACAGCTTTTACAGCATCAACTTGTTAAGCACTGTTTTAGACTAAAGACTGTTTTAGACTCTGTAAACGAAGGAAAAAATTAGGGGTCCTTTAAACAGCCTTTCACTTCAACAACAATAAAAAACAAAACTATGAATAAATCAGACATGTGTGCACACTGCTGTTAACATGTTTCCCCATGCAGAGACTGGAAAAACAGAAGAAAAATATAACTCCCTTGTCAAATCACCAATGGTTTTTGGGCTTGTATAATTTTTTAATTATAGATAGGGATGGACTTTTGTTGCAATCTGGCAACCCTGACTGCATGCTTGTAATCCACATCTTTGAAACACTGAATGAAAGTAAAAAACAAATGCTTGCTTGGCTTTTTCCATTTTGTCATGATACATGATCCTTGTCCTAGTCTTAATGTGAAGCTTTCAGGCAATAGAAACTAAATAAATAAATAAGAAAAAAAACAAACAAACAAAAAAAAGAATAGTGAACCTGCTATTCATGTATACATCTTAAAATTTTGTTACATTAGCTAGCTTAATTTAACCAGTTATTTCTTTAACAAGTCTATCACACAACCCTAACTGTGAAGCCCTGCAGAAGAGATGATTTGTGACAAAAGTATAAGTTACAGAATCA
Organism: Hemibagrus wyckioides; assembly: GCF_019097595.1. NCBI lineage: Eukaryota > Metazoa > Chordata > Actinopteri > Siluriformes > Bagridae > Hemibagrus > Hemibagrus wyckioides. Next base: position 7,040,007 of record NC_080727.1, read on the forward strand.
TGTCCTATAAATCTCCTGCAAAAGCTCATTCCTTCTCCTGCTTAGCGTTAATCTCTAGCGGCGTCTGCGAAGCTAGAGCTAAATCAGATTATCCTGCGACTACTGGCTGGATAACCGTGACGAGGACTGAAATAAAGTGGCAAAAGATAGAATGGGGAAAGAATGAAAAAAGACTAGGCATATAGCTGATGTTTGAAGGCTTCTCTCCCTCTCGACTCTCAAGCAGTAGGGGGATATTTGATGGAGTTGCAGCCTATAATTTCCATCTGGCAGGGAAACGATGATTCCAATAATTTTCCCTTTCTATAAATAGGCAAAAGCAAGAATCTGTGTGACCAAACACAAGAAGGGACATTTCTTTTTCCTTGAATAGCAAGACGGCGCAGGAAGTAATGTGTTTTAATTAATACTCTGGTCCTATACCTGACAAACTGTAGGCATGCTGTTGAAGGAGGTCTGAGTACCTGGGGCATCTCTGGCTAGCCATCAAGAGGCCGGCGCTATGAATATTTCAGACTGTATAACAATGAATGTTTCATGAACCGTGTGCACACACAGACACGAATACACACACAAACACACACACACATCCCCACAAAGCTTACTCAAACTCAAACAAGTACAGAACGTCTTTATAAGAAGACAGATCAGTGATGCCCAACTGCTCTTACGCCATTAAGATCCACTTCCACACCAGTGTGTGTGGTTTGCCTTTAGTGTACAATTTGTCCTGTTTCTAACGAAGGAAACTTGACACCGGTGGTAGCTGATTAGGATCCACACGAGTATGACCTGGATCTGGGCAGCTCTTCGAAGGGATCCTTGAGGGAGGGATGATGCGTCACAGGAATTTAGTTTTTGTAATGCAGATATTGATAAACTAATGACTATTGGATAGAGAATTTTAACATCCAATGATCTACATTAGGGTTTTTCCTTTACAGATATTTTAAAGGCATTTACAGGCTTACACTATACAGCAAAATGTTTGTAGAGAACTCATCACACCCACATGTCCTTTTTGTACATCCTAATGCAGACTCTGTCTCCTTTTGCTGCTATAATAAACTCCACTCTTCTAGGGGCAGAGGTAGCTCAAGTGGTTAAGGCTCTAACTGGAAGGTCAGGGTTCAAGCCCCAGCACTGATATGCTGCCACTGTTGGGCAATTGAGCAAGGCCTTTAACCCTTTTCCGCTGCATCATAGCTGCCCTGCTTCCTCAGCAGGGATATGCGAAGAAAAGAATTCCACTGTGCTGTGATATATGTGTTGCGATAATAAAAAAGACTTCTTATGAAGGCTTTCCACTAGATGTTGGAGCATGATTGTTGGGAATTCTGAGGCACTAGAATCAGACACTGATGTTATGGGTCTGGTGTCCAGTCTGGTGTTCCAGTTCATTACAAAGGTGTCTAATGGGGTTGAGATTCTTCAGTCTAGGCTCTTCCAGACCAGTCGCAAATCTTCAAGTGTCTTCATGGAGCTGCTTTGTGCACAGAAGCATTGACATGCTGCAATATGTTTGGGTCTCTTAATACCAGTGCCGTGAAATTGTAACATCACAGAATACAAAGATAATCTACACAATTGTGTGCTTCTGAATTTCTGACTGTTTGGAGAAGAACCGCAAATGAGTGTGATGGTCAGATGGTCCACAAACATTTGGCCATATAGTGTGCCTGGAATAATCAAATCCGACAAACTGGTGCATGAACGCTTACTTAACCTCTTCTTTTAACTCAAAGCACATGGGCAGGATCAGGCGGTCAGATATTACACTCACACTGGAATGTTGTTCATTAGAATGCAGATTAAAGGAGCGATAGATTTCCAGCATGTGAAATTTCTTTGGACACTGCTGTGAAAATGACCAGCATCTTACTGATCATGTGTTTCCAATATTTGCTTTCTTGTTGTTAGAGAATTCACTGGCCAATGCATCTGTGTTAATGGATCTAAAGTGAACACTAGTACAAATTCATGCAGCAACGACACGCCAACCAGAAAACTCCTCTTGTGATCTGTGCTGTGATGGTACGACAGCGCAATGAGTATGTCCTCCATCTTGGCTTTTCTGATGATTCACGCTGTGATGCATCAACCTTCTATTGGTCACATGATACAAATTCGCAGGAAAATGAGAAAGTTCTTCTTTGCTTTGCAGTAAACTTTCATTTCTGTGCCTCCAGCATTCACATGCTTATGAATGGAAGTCAGTGGAAAGGAAAGTGTAGTGTGACTGCACCTTAGCCTATTTTAGACAAAGAGGCACTGCACTCCGGGTTCACTTGCAGCTCGTATGGGCCGTTCCTCTCCTTTTTTATTCACCAATTCAGTAAGTAAGACTCGGAAATATCTGTACTCGCAGATTACTCTAACTAGGCATTAAACCAGCATGATCGAGTCCCCAATAAAATCCTCACTGCTACAGTTAGAACAGAAGGTTTTTGTAGCTTTATGGTGTTATCCTGCTGCTTTGAGTTCCCAGTAGAAGTTCTGCAACCCTGCCCAGGATTAATCAGTTCCTGAAGATGAATGAATGAATAAACATGTAAGGGCATGAGCTGCTACTTTAGGACTACAAGCTGAGCCATTAAACCGAAATCTCATTGCTGGATATTACAAAACAATATTGGATTACAAACCCCTAAAGATGTATTCTTTGCTCTTGTTAACAGATTTAAATTAGGCAGAAGGCACATCCCCAGCATCTACAGTACTGGCTGTATCATATCTATCAGATGACATTTTCATGCTTTATCTCCACTCTTTTTTTTTTTTTTTAAAGCTCTACCTCCCAGCTCATCTCTTTCCCTATCCGCCTCTGCCTTGCTTCACCTTTCTTTACCCACTCATCTCTTTACAGCTCGTTATTCTGGAGCATGTATGAGAAGTCAGACGTGTGCGTGTGTGTTTCGTGACCCTGCAGGCTCAAACACTGCAAACACGCTTCACATCCTGTTTCTATCCATTTCGTTCCTTCCTCACGCTCCAGCTTTATTGACTGGATATACCGGTATTGTATTTGCGCCGTGGTCCGCATGAAAAACTCTGAGCAACTCAGTGCTCAGGAATACAGCTACCGACACTTGAATGCACTTCACACTCTCTGGACAAATGTAAGCGCCAATGTGCTGCCCAGTTGCCTGGATACCTAATCAGCTAGTCCAAAACGTAGTAGCTGATGTAATATACTAGCATATGGCAAGCTAGTTAGTTAATTAGATCATTAACTGCATTAATGAAGACAAACAGGAGATGCAGATGGTGACATTATGGAGATTAAAAAAAAAAGAAGAAAAGGTTTCGGCTTCGATTTTTGGTCTTCTCTGGAAATTACCCGTTACTGGATATGTTCTGAACATGTCTGCTCTGCACTTCATTTTGCTTGGTTTCATCACCACATACTATTACGCATACATGCTGGCGCTCAATAGCTATGTTTCCGTCCAAGCTACGAAATTAACTTATATGAAAAAATTATCACATGACTCCTTTGTGAATAAAGCACCGTCTGTTTCCTTTCCATCTGGTCAAGAGAACAAAACCATCACTTCCAGGGAAACTGTTTCAAAAGAGCTATACAAATGGATGTTTTTGTATACAATAAATTGCTTACACTTTAAAGTCTACAGACGAAAAGCTATCATACATCTCGTGTTATCCTGCGATTGGAGACGGATGCCTGATGTTTGGGATTCGGAATAGTGAGAGACAGTTCTGGGAGGTAATTACACCAATCATTTTGATGACAGACTTTGGCTAGGGCACTTCAGATGGACAAAAACAACATTCAAGGTGCTTTGCAGTGAAATTGGTATACTGGTCAGTCCAGTTATGTCGACCAACGTCTACAGTTCCCACAGCAAAATGCAGATTATGCACATTGAATAATAATAATAATAATAATAATAATAATAATAAATATTCACCTAAACTGAACACCTATTGCAAATTTCATATAAAACTACATAGCTTCTGGTGGCATACAATACAACAGATGATGCCCTTACAGTCTGTTGTGAATTCACCGAAGCAGACCAGAGGACTCGGAAGTATCTGATGGATCTAGAATGTTTTTGCAGGAAAGAGTTGGGAAATGTTATGAGTCTTACCCTAAAAAAAGACTGAGTACAACAGATGCTTTACCAAAGTATTCATTTACCGGAACATTTTCCCCCCTTATTTTCCCCCAAAGCCTTTCTGATTGCTTTGCATACTGAGGATGGAAAAAGTTCTAATGTGATTTATCTTAGATTCTTTTTCTCTCTCTCCATTTTTTAATGTATCGTATTTTTTTTTTTTTTTTTTTGCAGATTACAGATCCAAATCATATAAAGCACTGTGCCACATCTGGAACAAAGCAGTACTTTAGTAGATGACCAACCTCCATCTTCAGTTCACAGAGTAACAGGCTGCCTGAATGGCTAAGGTGCTTTGATTTATACAAGATAAAAAAAAATTTACAGCTTGAACTTTACAGCTTCACAGTTGTGTTACTTTACAGTTGTGTTAAGAAACATGTGTTATTGTGTTAAATATTGAAATATTTCCATTTGGCAGTAAACAGTTTCCCAGCAATCACACCTTCATCATCAAAACGTTCCTGTTTAATAGCTGAGCAAGTCATCCTTCAGACTACATTAAGACTCGGCATGGATTTATAGCTCAGACCGTCTACACCATTCTGCAGGCACGGCTCACGTAACGTAGCACATAGGTGCTGTGGCTCGGCTATTGCTCGGCTATGGCTCATTCAGCATTCACATCCAGCACTGTATTTCGTATTTTCATGCTGAGTCAGCGGCTGTCAGTCAAAGTGCTTCTTCGATATTGAGGGATGTTCCTAGAGTGTGGCCAAGTGCTTGACTAGGTAATTACCACCAGGTCTCGTTGCAATACAAGCTCCCTGTTTGTTATTTGTATGTAACCCTTGCCGACATGTTATCACAGGCTTTCCCAGTGTGGTCTGGATGCTGCTGGAAACCGTGAAGGACACGCTGGATAATGATTCCCTAATAAATTAAATGCAGTGAAGAACAAATTATAATGGCGTTATAATAGCAACGGAAGCTTTTTCACCTTAGCAAGGCAAAAAGGTTATAATATTGTAATTCTGACTGGAGCACAGAGGATCATGAATTATTGATCAAATCCATGCTCTGATCAGAGACCTGAACATTCATTAAAAACATTCTTCCATCACAGGAATGTGTGACTGTTTAGTTTCATTTTTCCATGATACAAGATATCATTCTTAATCTTCCATTTATGATTATGATGTTTCTCCTAGTGCTTTTCTGACACGAACATCCTCACCGACTTGCCAATTTATGCAATGCATTAGAAACACAATGACAACACGCTGGAAGACGAGTTGTGTCTAAAGTCCATGTGCCAGGTCGGTGCCAGGTAAACAGCATAAAGTACGTCACTCAGTGGATCAGTTAACGTGTAAGACCTGCTCTGTGACCGAGCCGATGTTCATACTGCAGACACCTCGGTTAAACCCATCAGCCAGAACATTAAATCCACCTGCCTAGTACTGTGTAGGTCTCCCTTGTGCAGCCACAACAGCTCTGATCCATAAGGCATGGACTCCGCAAGAGCTCTGAAGGTGTGCTGTGGTATCTGCTACCAAGACATCAGCAGCAGATTCATTAACAATCCATGATGTGAGGTGGAAACTCCACAGATTTTTTTTTGTGTGACAAAAATATGCCAAAACTGCAGCTGTCATGTGAAGATCACTTACATTGCAAATGTACAAAAAGTTCTAAAGGACTTTTTTTCGTCTTGTACGTCTTATTATTATTCTTTATTTAGTAAAATTATAAGCCTTGCCACCTCTAAGAATCCCTGATGCACACTGAGGCATTCTCTCTCTCTCTCTCTCTGTGTGTGTGTGTGTGTGAATGTCATGGTAATGAAGCCATGTGTGATGGTGAGGATTGTGAAGCTTTTCATAGGTTGCATTTGTGTGGGTGTCTTGATTGTGGGGGGCGAGAGGGCAGGCCGTGATTAAAGGGATGATAAACAGATGCGCTGCTTTATTATTGAAAAAGAAAAGGATGGAGAGAGGAGAGAAAAGTAAGCCGGTTCCATCCGAAATCTAAAACGTGGAGTGGAGTGGCCATGCGAATCTGCAGCACCATGGACTGTGTTCATGTTAAAAGAATCTCGGAAAGGACCGCAGGTAAACGTAAAGCACACGCGGCTTAGAGGTCAGTGCTGTGATAAACATCTGGGCACTTCTGCATTTCATAACAAAAGCTGAGGAAAGAAAAAATACTGCTTAATCATTTTCACCAAACAGTATGAAGCCAGAGTAAGGATTTTTTTTTTTTAAGAGAAGCAGCTCAGATCTTACAATTGCTGATTAGGTTGGAGAATAGGCTATGTAAGGAAAACCCCACGACGAGGTGCGCCGATATAGGAAACTAATCGATGACAGGAGTGGTGTGATGCAGCTTGACCCAAAGCACCACCGAGACTGATTATTTCCACATAACAGCATGGCCAGAAGTGTTGAATCCCTCTAACATTAATAAGGTAAGATAAATGGTGGACGTCCCGTCCATGTACGTCTACAGTCTTAACGTCAATGGACTTCTGTTTCTATCTGGTTTCTTTTAGACCAGGCTGATAACAAATTAATAATAAAACATGACCATTACAAACACAATTATAGCTTATTGTAGTCGATGCAACAAGAGTGCACTATTTAAACATATTAAGTATAGATATTAGAGCTATTATTTTAGTAGAATTTACATTCTCTGGTCTTCCATCTTAAACTTGTGTTCACTTTAAAGCTCCTGTTGTCCATCTAGTGCAGAACACAGGGGCCTTTTGCATTTCTCGTCCGAGCAATGTACAAATATCGATTTCTCTCAGCAACATATTCAAGAGTTTTAAGCAGATGCTGCAAAGCTGTCTCTAGTTTGTCCATAAATTCTTCATAAGATTTCATCGCACCCCTATTTTGAAGCAGCTCTTTACCTAAAAACGGCTGTTGGCAATATGAGTCACTCGGTAGAGCATCTTAAAATGATGTTATTCTATAAAGTGTGCTTGCTGTGGGAAATACAACAACCGCTATTAATGCCTGGATTATGTGCCACAGAATAACAGAGGCAAGATGGACGCTGTTCATACTCGGCAACGTCGCATTATGATGAAGCCACCGGAGATCACTGTGGTTTTACATTCTGCAACCAGGCGACTCACTGAGCAAGAACGACACCTTTACTCGTGGGAGCGAAATTACGCCTGAATAATATGATTTGAAAATCTTCCGTAAAGCAGGGTTGCTCGAATAATAAGATGAACCCGAAGTTCCAGCTGCGTAAATTTTGTAGATTCAAACATGACTGAATAGCAACCTCAGCAATCACAGAACACTTTAATCATCAATCAGAAGTGGTTATGTTTTGTTACGCAATGCCACTTTTGACCCTTGAGCACTTTTGACTCATAACAGATGATGAGATGGTGGTATTAGGTCTGAGGCAGAAAAAAGTCTGTTTTAATCACTTCATTAAATCAGACCATAGAAAATAACTGAATATAAAAATCATCTCTTTCTGACAAGATGTCTCTACCCACGTAAGGTAGTTCTCTGGTCTGATGAGCGGGTGAACTTCCTTCAACTAAATCATTTACCTCAATGCCACAAGAGTACTTCAACGGCTTTAGTTTTTCTGAGCACGAATCATGTACTGGAGCACATCCTTTACTGGAACCACAATGATTCAAGTTAAAGCAGACAGGATTGCTCCGTACACTGAATGAATCCGCTACGTTTTTTCTTTCCCCAGAACAGAAAGCTAAAATGTTTTTGCTTGGTCTGCATTTAGATGGACACACTCCGTATGTTCTGGGGTGATTTTTTTTTTTTTTTTTACAGCGACACGCTGTGCAGTCATTTCTCATTTCCATTCATACAGTGCAAAAACACCAGATCTTGTTTGTGACACAGATAGTACTCTTGCAAAGCAAAAGAAAAAGAAAAGAAGAGAGCATAGTGTACATATACATTGTAAAATACACCGAGTGACTGCTGTATGATCCGTATTTTCTGAACAGCACACAGATTTGGATTTGGATGGAGATCTTAATCATGTGACTGAACTTGCAGCACTGGCCAGCTGATTTTGCAGACCTTAACATTTAAACCAATCTGAAAGATTAATCTGAAAATGACTCAAGTGTGGGCGATTTGCAAGACCGCACAATGTAAGAAAAGCCTGCCATGTCCATTTAAGAGAAGTGCGATTAAGCTTTGTGATTGCACCATTAGGACATGGCAGGTGAGCACGGCCTTTACTTCGATACTGTGAAATAAAAAAGGATTAGCCTATATTACCAAGATACTAATATCCAAATAAAACAATCAGCTGCCATGCGCATCGGTCCCAGTTCTTTAAGTAGACACCTGAGCCGCCTTGGCTGCTCCTTGTCAGTAAACATGATCAGCAAAGCTCAGGACCAGCAGGTTCAATCGCAAACGGCTCACTGCCTGGTGTCTTTGTGCGCTACACTGCACGAGGGTCCGTTATTTTCTCAGCCTATTTAGTGCACCTACGGAGGGAGCACACAGCCTTTTGGGATTCAGCCTGTGAATACGTTTTTGCTAACGAACCGATTTTAGTTAACGTTGGGGAAAGGGAAAAATAAAACAAAAAATAATTCAGACGCAGTATATCTGGCGACAAACGAACCTTTATTAACTGAAATATATATGTAAATAATCCAGAACAGTCTGCTGAAATTGGGCAGCGCTTGATAACATGATGTCAACTGTATTAAGGGAATTATTAAACAGAGCTAATAGGCGTGATAACCGCCATGAAACGAATACATGTAAATTAGAAGCAATGTAGGTTTAAGAGGAGGATTAAATTCTGTTGCATTAATAAGAAAAACGTATATATTTACAGCCAGGACACTTGCTCAGCAGGGCTGGGTGTGTTAGCTTTAGCTAGCTTAGCTGCCTAACTAACTGACTGATATCGATGAAGGGAAACGGTTGATTTTCTCTTTACCTGAAAAGGGTTGCTGAAGTCCGGATCCGCGAATGGGTTGCTGTCGAAATCCGACATTTCGTGAGTGAACTGTCTTCACGCTACAAGAACAATAAAACCGTAACAACCGTAACACTAATGTTAACCCTCTCCTGCACAGCGGCGGCGGCAGCAGCGGAGGCAGCAGCAACAACTCTCCACTGATCTGCAGCTGCAAAATGGCAGGACCGGAAGTGACGTGTGCGTGCCGTTTGTCAATGGATCAACCGATCACTTCAGAGCTTTCGCGGCGTTTTTATTACAGTAATAATAATAAAACCACAGTTCTATACCGAACTTCTATTTTTATTCTACTGTTTATTGTTTAAAATATTCGACATTTCTAATCAATGCATTATAAATAGGACGTTCCGATCATTTTATGATGGATTTTAGGTTTTTATTTAAGATTCTTTTTTTTTTTTTCCATTCTCAGTATATTTTTGATATACTTTAGCAAAACACTGAAATGCTTTGTCAGTTAGATGTGACATCAGGTCGCAAAGAAAAACATATCTACGTGTAAAGTGCAAGTGCTGTCACCTAGAGGCTAAAATGGTCATTTTAACTGTTAAGAAGATGATTAGAATTCGTACTAACAGTAGTAGTACCAGTAACACATGGACCACTACATGTACTGGTAATAATTATAGTAGCTGTAGCAATAACTCTGTTTACATCTGGGTTTTTGATATGGGAAAACAAAAAAGTTTAGTCTTTATGATATCACAGAAGGCTCCTTTCCTGTACAAGAGTAATTTGCAGATAACACAATAATGAATATTATTTTATTCATAGTCTTTGTACAATGAAATATGTAATGAAATCTGCATCTTTGTTTCTATAATAATAATAATAATAATAATAATAATAACAACATCAACATCAACAGCAGTAGTAGTAGCAGTTGTAGTAATAATAGTATTTGAAAACAGTGCTTTTAATTTAGCATTTCAGTATAGGGGAATTAGTAGACGAGCCAATAAAATACAGGTATATACACTATATCCAAAGAAATAATTACAAAAACAAGGGGAAAAGTATTTATAAATGTTATCTGGTATTTTCTATCTATAAAAGAAAAATATCGTCTAATACATGCACAGTATATTAATGATAAAAGAACCCGAAATGGTCTTGGAGCATTTATCACTAGATTTATCGAACTATAGCTATTTGTTTGTTTGTATGTGTTTAATTAACTTTTTTTTGCAGAGTGGAATAAATAATAGTTTATTTAATTATTTTTTTTGTTACTACTTGGTTACTACAACAAAAACAACAACAACAACAATAATAATAATAATAATAATAATAATAATAATAATAATAATAATAATAACAATAAATCGTTTGTTTATTATTATTATTATTTTTAACATCTGTGTAACATCTTTTTAACATCTTTTTAGCATCTTTTTTAACACCAGTCAGTAACCAAACTTGCCGGAAGTGGTTTGTCCAAAAGCAGATGTTGCCATAGTACCGGATCTTCGCTATTAACTTGATTTGTAGAACCTAAATGAGACAACACAAATCTTGTTGAATTAAGCCTCACATTGCGCCTTAGCTTACCCTCCCGTTATTTTTATTAGGTGACAGGTGACAGGAGCCGAAGTCCATTTTGCTATCTATTTCAAGCAGATAATCAGTAGGAAACAGGACTGTGAGACAGATATTTACCACTATATTATTAATTAACGAAGAACTGTCACAAAACGAGCTAATTCGGTACAAAAGGAGGCAATGTTATTTTTTGCCTAATAATCTTACAAGCACAGAGCCACTCTGAACTTTGTGGGACCACGAGCAGGTCCTCGCAACACTTCGCGATATCATACGATATCTTAAAACCTAGCCGGTATACCGTGCAGACCACCCGAAAGAGGAGACATCATTGTGAGTATCAAGGGTCACTTTAAACCGCGCTGACTCACAAAAGAAACAACATGCGGCCAAGATGGATCCTAGTTCCACTTCTTTGCACAGAATGGAGTTTAATGATCATGACGGCGGAAGCATTAGAGCCGATCTCAACTAGCCTGGCTGTTGGTATCGCAGCTGCTGTAACCGGATTTCTAGCTCGGTATCCAAATGTACTGTATTACTTTCAGGAGTGTTGCAGACCAGAGTGGATCTCCTACAATAAAACAGGTTTGTAAGTTATCTGTCCAGTAAGGGTACTTAGTTTATGTATGTACAGGAAGTTATCTAGTATGGCATCCTTGTATCGGATGTCATGACTGCAAGAATTTATTATCACATGATATTATAACGTGCTTAAAGACGAATTAAAGATATACATTAGTCGCTTTGGTTAGAGGAAATACACGTTAACATTGCCGATTTTTTTAAACAAAGCTTGACATTCAGAGGGGATATAGGTGCTCACTTAAATGGTGCGACACAAGCCTTGTCATAAATGAATATTTATTGAATAATTTTCTATTTAATAAGTCATTTTATATCACACTTTTGTTCAGCTATTTGTGTGGCACAGAAAAATTGCGTCACGGGCTGTTGCGAGGTGTGTCGCATGAAAGTGACGTCGTTCCAGAGCTAAGCGGAACTACTGGAGCCAATTCACTTCCCAATCTGATTCCTTTTCCAAAACAATCTTTATGTATGACTTAATTTACAATGAAAGAAAAAGCCTCGTTGGTGTTGCATTTTATCTTGATAACGGGCGTTATTGTACAGGCTTTCGAACCTATAAGTACAACCATTCTGACAGGAGCTGGCATGGCCGCTTTGGGAAAGAAATTGTACAATTATTTAGTTGAGACATGTAATGAGCACTGGGTCGGCTTCAACAAGACTGGTAAGCACAAACACAGCAAACAGCTCATGATGTTATATAAGTGTGTGTGTGTGTGTGTGTGTGTGTAAATGTTTTTCATTTGCCGGAGGTTTTCGCTTTGGCTAGCTTTAGCTTATCTGTTTATTTTTTGGTGTTCTGGATAGTGTAGATTTTTCTTTCAGTTTATTACAATTAGGAAACTATTCAGGATTAACACCTAAACTTCTACATCGATCAGCCTTAACATTAAAACCACTGACAGGTGAAGTGAAATTGCATACAATAAGGTGGAATATATTAGGCAGAAAGTAAACAGTCAGTTCTCTGTGTTGGAAGTAGGAAATGTGGGCAAGTGTAAGGTTCTGAGCGACTTGAGGCTCATTGATGTTCTTGGGGTGTGAAGGCTACTGTAGCACAAATTGCTGGAAAAGGCGAATATTGGCTATGACAGAAAAATATCATAAGACACAGAGCGTCACAGGTTGCTGTGAATGGTGTTGCGTAGACACAGACTGCTCAAAGTGACCATGCTGACCCCGTCCACTGCCGAAAGCACCTACTGTAGGGATGCAAGCATCAGAACTGGACCATAAAGCAATGGAAGCATGGACTGGTCTGATGAATTGTGTTTTCTTTTACCATCATGTGGACGATCGAGTTTTTGTGCACCTAGGGGAAGAGATGAACACGTGAACACGCACTGGGAAGATGCAGGTGAAGGCAGTGTGTTATTCTGGGCGATGTTTTGCTGGGAAACTGTGGGTCCTGACATTCATGTGGATGTTACTTTGACACGTACCACCTACCTAACATTGTTGCAGACCAAGTACACTCCTTCTTGACAACAGTACGTATTTCCTATCGGCATGGTCTTCTTTCAGCGGGATGATGTACTCTGCCAGATGTTTTGAGGGCTGTTATTATTATTATTATTATTATTATTATTATTATTATTATTATTATTATTACAAGAATAAACCACACAAACCTAAAGGAAGACAAACCTTGTTTACAGCTTTAAAGTCTATCACTGTTAAAATCTGCAGTGAAGGAGCTTAGAGTATAGGAGGCTTTAAAAAAAAAAATTTTTACTTAGTACACACACAAGTGAGTATGAAGCTGAAGTGCATCATATCAGATGTAGCAGCCATATTTCTTTCCTTACATGTACATTCAGCAATTGGCAGACTCCCTATTACAGAGCAATGTACAAAAGTCAAATTTTTTTTAACAAATAGGGAAAAATATGGTAGCTCTTCATTTAAAGACAGCCTGTGACTCTGCTGTCCTGACATCTAGGGGAAGTTCATTCCACCATCTAGGTACCAGAACAGAGTAGAGTCTTGATGTGTACCTTCCTTGTACCCTGAGAGATGGTGGGATCAGTTGAGCTGTCCTGGAAGTGCAAGGTTCATTCTTGGTCCAGTGTTTTTAGGGATCCATTTGGATCGAGTGTTCATCATTATCTCATCATCTATTGTGTTGTTGCATAATGGGCAATCATTCTCTTATTTTCAGGTCTTGAAGCAGATCTGCAGAGCAAGCTGTTTGGCCAGCATGTAGCGTCTCGTGTCATCCTTAAAGCTGTGACTGGCTTCATGAACACAGAGAACCCGAAGAAGCCCCTTGTCCTCTCGCTGCATGGCTGGACCGGCACAGGCAAAAACTTTGTCAGTCAGATAATTGCCAAAAACATTTACCAGCGTGGAATGATAAGCGGATTTGTGCACTTGTTCACCGCCACGGCACACTTCCCACATGAAGCTGAGATGGATTTGTACAAGGTACTGCACGAGTTAATCCTGACAGACAACACTATAAGCTATAAGTGGTAGTGTTTGGAGTATCTCTCTGATATTTTTTCTGATCATTTGTGAGATATGTGATTTAGATCAGTAAGAATTGTAAGAATCAGGGCAGGACTGGTTGTGCAGAAATGTAATCTCCAGACTTTGCTGATATAATTGTGCTGCTTATACATCTGAAACATGCACAAGACAGATTAATATTCACTGCCACTGAACTGTGCAATGTGGTGATGTGTGCCATGGAACATCATGCAGGATTCTTTTTACCAGAGGCCAAGAATCGAATTCAGCCTGTTTTGTTGTGGCCGTGTTCATTATTGAATGTCTTTGTGATGTTATACTCCACAGTGGTGGTTATTGGCTCATAGAAACGTTCCAAAACCCACCTGAAAAGTGCTTGTTTATAAGCTTATAAAAATTGAAGACATCATTGTAAACTACTAAAATTCTGTGTGAGGTTATCCAAACAGAGGGAGAAAAAGAAACGTCCCATACTGAAAGTCAGCAGTGTCCTGAATCATTTTATATCAAACTTGCGACCAGAAAATTATTTATTTATTTATACTGATTAAAAAAAATATCCCATAAGTCAATTTTTGTTCCACAGACAGAATGGAACACCAGTAAAAAGGGTTAATAGCTGTGGTGCTTTCTAGGCACATGGTGATATAAAATGCAGTTGTTACATCATGACCATTACCTTTTTTTCTTATGATTAATCACAATATTCCTATTAATTAATGTTTCTTTTCACCTGTGTGTGTGTGTGTGTGTGTGTGTGTGTGTAGTCCCAACTGCAGCAGTGGATAAAGGGCAATGTGTCTGCCTGCCCACGCTCCATGTTCATATTCGATGAGATGGATAAGATGAACCCGGGCCTGATCGACAGCATCAAACCCTACTTAGATTATTACGAAACTCTAAATGGAGTCTCCTACCGCAAGGCCATCTTTATCTTTCTAAGGTCTCTAACACCATCTTTGTGTAGAACTAATAATTAAATTTGTTGTACATTTAATTACATAAAAATCATTTTGGTTTAATGTAGTGACGTTATTGTTGGCTGCAGGGTCTGTATGGATTCAGGCAGTTTTAATAAGTCAGGGGGTGTCACAAACTCATGAACTCTTTATGCAGAGATTCATGTTTTCCATGTTTATGACATTTTAAACAGCATCTTTATTAGAGTGTATGAGGGACACTGACCTGCACCAGAAAACTGTAAATTGTTTTACCAGGTTAATTGTAATGTAAGATGCTTGAATTTCATCATCTTTATATTTTCCTATAGCACAGCTTGCTTTGAAAATCCATTCAGATTCATTTCATGCTGTCTATCAAATTTGCCTGTACACATACACTACTCTCTTGTCACCCAGTATCTAATGGGCTCAGATTTAGGAGTACACATAAATGAGTACAGTATTGGACCGATACCAGTAATGATATAAATGCATCCTACATTATACTACACTATGTATTGCAGTATGATCAGATTTAGATCAGAAATGTTTAACAAAAATTAATCGTAAAATGATCTGTTATCAAGTGGAACAGGTTTAATGCCCCCTTTATGTTTTTGTTTCTACTCCATAGTAATGCCGGCGGTGAAAACATTGTGCAGGTGGCGCTGGATTTTTGGAAAGGAGGAAGGGATCGAGAAGAGATTGAGCTGAAACATTTGGAGAAAGCCCTGTCACTGTCTGTTTTTAACAACAAGAACAGTACGTAGAGCAGGATTCCTGAGTGACTTGAAAGAAAAGTGTTCACTCTATTCATCAGCCAGGAGTCCAAAGGGATTGACTCTAAAGCTGTGTTCACACATACAGTGATTATCACTACAAGTCTCTTTATTATGATGTCATCAGGAGGGCGTTCCTGTTACTAGTTGTCATAATGATATGGTTGATCAGTGGGTGGTGCAGCTAGCGTTCCAGATCTGCTTTCTAGCAGCTAAAATGAAAGATTCTGGAGGGAGCTTTGGTGTATAAAATTCAGCAGTGAAAATCTGCATCAAGAAGAAGCGTGTTTTATTTGCCACAGATCACGATGCACTTTACTGTCTTCACTCCCATTGCTAGTGGCTGCACCGAGTCGCTCCAGTTTAACTTGTCTTAACTTCACTGGACATCTCCAGTCACTTTGTTGCTGAGAGTCACTGCATGCGTGCGAACATAGCTTTAAAGTGTGTTCAGCATCCGTCTGATATACCATTAACATGTGCACTAAAAGATGTGTTGTCTGGCTTTATGGGTCTCAGAGGAAGCATGTACTATACTGCATGCAACAGGGCAAATAGGTCATAATAAAAATGGGGGTATAAAGGGGAACAATATGGTTCTTTTCAGTAGCCTTAAAATCTCAATATGTTTCATTTCAAATGCATGTTGTATTTCAGATTTAGTGTTAGGGGTTTTGTGATGCGTAGACAAGATGTTGAGCTTGCACTCTGACCGATAAAGACGTAACGTATTGTACAGGACTTTTTCCTTTTGCATTGTTGTGCATGGCAACTTAAAATTAGTGCCGTCTCTTTCAGCAACATTTTGTTTGACTACGCTATCAGAGCAACTCGATTCCTATGTAGACTAATGCAAGTCTGATTAGACCACATATAATGTCGCATCTTGTTGGTTATAGACATATACTGATTTTAGTGTCTATAAGGAGTT
Organism: Hemibagrus wyckioides; assembly: GCF_019097595.1. Lineage (NCBI taxonomy): Eukaryota > Metazoa > Chordata > Actinopteri > Siluriformes > Bagridae > Hemibagrus > Hemibagrus wyckioides. Next base: position 7,056,352 of record NC_080727.1, read on the forward strand.
ATTAATATTTTTTATACAGTATATCATAAACACTGAAGTAAGTACAGATGCTCTTTTTTATTTGGCATTGCATTGGCCCAATGCAATTGCTTTATAAGTGAAGGCAATTCACCAAACTACTTTCGTTAGTGAGCGCTCTTTTAACACACTGTAAACTTTACGAGATGATGGCTTTAAAAATACAGTTTATAGATGGATGCTGATCTGAAAGTGATGTAGAATTTTACAAAGTTTGTGGTTGAAAGCTTTAGGAGGAACAACACATTTAAGAACATTCCACTCTCTCTGTCTCTGTTTTTCTAGGTGGGTTTTGGCACACAAGCCTAATAGACAAGAACTTGGTGGACTTCTTTGTGCCCTTTCTCCCCCTGGAGTACAAACACGTTGTGCAGTGCGGCCGAGCCGAGATGATCAGCAAGGGCCTGAAACCCAACGAAGAGGCTGTGGAGCAAATGGCACGTGACATGAACTATTTCCCTCAAGATGAGCGTGTCTTTTCCATGAAGGGCTGCAAGGTTATCTCCAGCAGGCTGGACTTCTACATTTAAAAAAGACGGAGAGACTCAATGCTGTGTGTGCTGTCCCTGAAGAAGTGCAGTGGGTTTGGAAGGAAACACATCTGCTGTATCCAAGCAGGAAGTCCACCTGATCACTACTCTGATGTCATTCATCACATGTAGAAGAAGGGAGCAGGGTTTTTTTAATTGATTGAATGGTTTATGATATTTCTGTTTTTAACATGAATCACTGATAAATGATGCAGGCTTGAGTCCTTGCTTTTTAAGGAGATTCAGGTCTCATTATTAATCTGGTGGCGGCATGAATGTGATGAATCTTAAATGGTCATTTTTTTTATGACCGTATGTTGTGCATTGTCATGCACTAGTAATAAACAAAATACTTGTATCATTTTTATATGTACGGTATATACAGAAAGTACAACAACTTAATGTCAAAATCCTGCAATACCTGCTAATAACACCATTTTGTCAAAATTGCTGAAAAATTGTTTCATATTTTTGGCATTGGTGTCCAGCTCAGTTGATTGATTTAAAATAGGTTAAATTTTTAATTAGGATTAAATGAGAATCCTGAAAAAAGCAAACCTAGCAGCTAAACCTTGCTTTCCAGACATCACTACAGGAAGTGTTTTTGCATTGATGTTTTAAACACATTTCACTTTCTAATCATGTTTCATTTCACACATAAGATGTCTAAGATAGAACGTGGTCTGAAAATGTTTTTGCTTTTTGGCTTACATGATGGTTCGATGATCCACACTTTTAGACTGAATGTGTTTGTTTGCAGATGTCTGATGCTTATTCCACACTGATTACTTCCACTAAACCTGATAAACTTGATCTTATTCTTTACTGGTGTTCATGAGCTTTTCCTCATCTTGCAATTTACTGGTTGACTCCTTGCTGCCTTATCAGGGACCACTTTAATCTAACAACAACTTTATGCTGGTCAGAGTTGTGTCCTAGGAGCATGGGATATATACAGAGAACTGGACACTAGCCCCATTACTGACTCTTAGATTTAGCACATGATCCACCTACGGCTAGTTTAGAAATAGAACATTCCAATAATTTAATGATCAATTTTTAAGAATTTTATTGAAGGTTCTTTTTTCGTACATACAATAATTTTTGGAAACATTCTTAGCAAAACATCGAAACTGTCAGTGACGTTGCAAGGAAAACATACAGTATATACATGTAGTGTCAGTGCTGTCACCTAAAGGCTAAAATGGTCATCTTGACTTAAATAAATGATTAGAATTCCAATACCAATACCACTTCTACTAGTTATAGAATAAATATATGTACTGGTAATAATTATATTAGTTGTATCAATAACTCTGTTTGCATCTGGGTTTTGATATGGGAAAACAAAAAGTAGGATATGTTTATTAGTTAATTAATACCATGGTTATTGCAATGTTCTGTAATGTCACAGAAGGCTTCTGTCCTGTTACAGATAATTAGCAGTTGTAGTAATAGAATATGAAAACACTGCTTTTAATTCATCATTGCTATGGAAGTATGGGGAGATGTGGTAGCTGGATGGTAGCTGTAGATAGTATGAGACTGGGTTGATTTGACATAAGATTTTGAAAGGGCCTATATACTTGGGGCTGAAGTTCTAAGGCAGCTACACAACTTTAACGAAACTAATCGTCGACAGCTGGCAAGTCGTAATGTTCTCCAGATGTTGAAAGGGGGTAAGGCCTGTGGACGAGTGGGTCAGTTAATTCTGGGCATACTCCACCCATAGTAGGAACTTGCTCCAGAGCTGTTCTTCTTGGCTACAATAAGACTGCAAATAATGTCCTAGCTCTTGGATTAAGCATTCAGCCTGGCCTTTAGACTGCAGATGGTCCTACCTAAGCACTTCTTTGACACATTAGATAAAATGATTAATTCTTTCATTTGAGCTGGGGGAATCTCCCTGGGTGTGCAAATCATTACTTCAGAGATGTAAGCCCAGCAGTGGCTTCTTGGGAGCCCAAGATAGTCAATACAGGGCTGCAGCCCATTGTCCTGTTACTCCACAAAGAAGAAGCTATATGCTGATAGAGATGTGGAGAGATGAATGAAGCTGGCTGCCTGGGTTTCCTCAGTGTACTCCTCCATGGCCTTGGTCTCAGGTGCCGAGAGGGGGTAAACTCGGCAGCAGGAAGGTGATGTATTGGGTAGGATTTGGGTAGGTTTAATGGAACAATGGCCCGGTGTGGTGGCAGGTGCATGGTGCATGCTTTGTTAAATACCTTGCATAGGTGATGGTGTAAGGGGGGGAGATTGTGGCTCTTATAGAGACAGTGCCGCAGGCAGTCAGTGGGCCAGTACTTTACGTTGCCAGAAGATGTGTGGATCATGGGCCTGAAGCCAGAGGAATCTCAGTATGATTGGGTTAGTCTGGGAAGAAATGACAGACAGAACTCCTCAGTGTGAATAAGTCCTATGCACAGTGTTAACGGTGCAGTGTGGTGTGTAATGTAGCCATCACTAATGGGTTGATTGTCCACCACCATGACACTGAGGGGTGTGAAACATGGGGTCGTGGGGAGCTGGAGGTCTTCCACTAGCCTGCAGTGGACCAGGCTAATGGGGGACCATGAGTCTACAAGACCGAACACGGACCTTGTTATCATATTGGAATTGCGCAGGTAGGAGTAAACTATAGGAGCGCGGTCTTAGTCTCACCTTAGCAGTTATTGGACCTGGCTTCTCAGGGCAGCTGGCACACCGATGTCTGGCCTGGCTACAGTAGAAGCATATTTAAAGCCTCAAGCAGTGTTGGCCCTGGCGTTGAGTCCTGGCGTAGCTGTAGTAGCTGCACTGAGCAGCACTGCCAGTACTGTATGCGGGGCCTGAAGGAGGTGGGTCATGGCAGTCTGCAGAATGGTGAGCAGCTCATGGCAGGCCACCAGGACCTTGCTTTGGTGGGTGACTATGGTACAGAGCTGCTGCATATCTGCTGGATTCTCAGGAGGTGAAGTATTCTGTAACGAAGTGCCTGCACCAGATGGATTGGAATACATTTGCAGTTTAATAAAATCAAGGCAATAATCCAAGGCAGTCAAAGCAAACACATAAATAACATTGTTTACCTCTTCAATAAACAAAAGGTTTATTGAACAATAAATTATTAATTGGACAGTCTTCAGGCTGAGGGTTCTTCAGTGTGTAAGTGGTTCATCAGTTTCTTGGAGAATGAACCCAGAAACAGTAGTGATAGCATGCTGGGGCTGAGAACCGGAGAGTGAAAGCTGAGGGAATCCAAGATCGCTGACAGATGAGGACTCCCAAAATGGCAGACAGGAGAGAGAAGTCAACTGATGGCTATGGTAACAGAGAGGCAGGTAGAATACAGGTGGCTGGCAGAGATCAGGCAGAAGATAGGTCAGAAATATAGCAGGATTCAGAAGCTCACAGGATAACAGGTGAGGTCCAAGTCTCGGTTCAGGTTCAGGTTCAGGTTCAGGTTCAGGTTCAGGTTCAGGTTCAGGTTCAGGTTCAGGTTCAGGTTCAGGTGGCTGGAAGGTGTTAGCTCTCAGGCACAAAGCACAATCTGGCAGAGAAACAGGCCCAGAGTAGCTGCTTATATAGGACAGAGAAAGGAGCACAGGTAAAAGTCATCAAGTAATTAGAGTGGCAGAGTGAGCCAACAGGAGAGGGAGAGGGAGAGAGAGACCAGGTGAAAACCAAGAACTGGAGTAGCAGGATCCGGATGAGGCAGTAGAGCAGGGATCATGACAATTTCCACTATTATGCCGATGACACACAGCTATATTATATATGATGTAATTTTGTTGCCTTTGGTTGGATTATTGTAATGCCTTTCTGTCTGGATGTTCCAATAGGAGCAAAAACAGCTCTAGTTAGTCCAGAACGCAGCAGCTAGAGTCCTAACTAGAACCAGAAGATATGAACACATCACTCCAATCTTGTCCGCACTGCACTAGCTCCCAGTCAAATTTTGCACTGATTATAAAATACTATTAGTACCAGAGAACATGAACAATGTTTTGGTTTTTATGATCCGCCACACCTACCTTCCGGTAGCTGTGTTCAGGACTCAGACACAGTGTTTACGTCCAGGCTGAAAACACATTTGTTTAGTCAAGTTTTCACCTGGCATGCAGAACACTGTGAATCTCTTGATACAAAATAAATTACAAAATAAAACACATTAAATAATATACATAAAAAAAACAAGAAACGAACAAAAAAAAAAAGTACTTTATCTATATAAAAATGAGCAAAAACATAAAAGCCACTGCTGGTAGTAGCTTGTGTGGCATGTTTCTTTTACAATTTACACTACCAGTCAAAAGTTTGGACACACCTTCTAATCCCATGGTCTTTCGTGATGTTTATTTCTTTCTACATTGTAAAACAATGCTGAAGGCGGCCGAAATACACAATAATCTCGTTTGAACAGTCGATATTGAGATATGTCTGCTACTGATGCTCTGTAAAGCCTTCATAACGGCTCTAATCTGAGGTGCTGTTAATTGGTGATTTCTGAGGCTGGTCACTCTAAATGAACTTCTCCTCTGCAGCAGAGGTAAGTTTTGGTCTTGCTTTACTGGGATGGTCTTCATGTGAGCCAGTTTCATCATGGTGCTTGATGGGTTTTGCAAATGCACTCGACAATACTGTTCTTGCAAGAACTATTCCAGACCACCTGACCTTCGTGTCTTAAAATAACAACTGACTGTTTTTTTGTTGTCATTACATATGGATTACTGAAGTCCATGTGTGTTATTTCATAGTTTTGAAATCTCCAGTATTGTTCTAGAATGTAGAAAATAAATCCCTAAACAAAAAACTTATTCAAAGGTGTGTCCAAACTTTTGACTGGTAGTGTGTATCAGAAGCAAAATATATTATATTATTGTTCTTCTGAAAACTGGACATCCAACCGCAATGCTAGCAAGTATGTTCTTATGCTGATAATAATTATGATATATCTGTAAGGAGGAGGTGGATGCAGATGGGAAAGAATCCATAGGCAGGGAGTTTAATAATAGAACTCACAAAAATACAAGACAAAATGGAAGACAAAAACGGAGTAGATGCAAACAGGCAAAATTCAAATACCAGAGAGGATAGTCAACAAGGCAACCAATTCCAAAGTCAAAACACAATGGCAAACAATGGAAACAAAAGAAGGCTTGGTATGCAGGTATAACTGCCAAACCTGCTTGACATGGGTTTTAAAGTCCTTGGAATAGATGAATATGCCCTATATTTATAGACAATCATGCAATGGTTCAATATGTCCCAGAAGATTTCGTTTACAAAGTATTGAAAAACTGCTGGTGCATCGCCCATATGGCATGACTAAATACTCTTAGTGCCCCCTAGTGGTAAAGAAGGCTGTTTTCCACTCATCCCCTCTCAAATCTGGATCAGATTCTACACTAGTTAGATTCTACATTACTTAGGTCTAGTTTAGTAAAGATGCATGCCTCCCGGAGTTGTTCTAGGGGATCCAGTTGCAGGGGGAAGGGGTATTGTACAGTGATAGCATTGAGTCCCTGATAACACTTACAAGGTCTTACAAGGTTTTTGTTTCCTGGATAATTTCTTGTGGGCCAGATAGATTTTGTGATGCTGATCACAGAAATAAGTTTACAATTTTCCCACAAGGCTTCTGAGAAACGGCTAATTCTCTGATATAAATTACATATTTTTCAAATCCGGGTGTTTTGCATAGTTATGGGTGCTCATGTTTAGTTTAGCTTGAGTCAAAATTATTATATTTTACAGTCATAACCAATGCAATTTATCACTTAGCTAAAATAACGCAAGAAAGGAGGATAAGGACAAGGAGGCAGGGATGGACGAGCCTATGCAGATGTTGCAGCTTCTGATGATCCAGATTTCGGGCCATTAATATCCAGCGATCCTCATTTAATTTCTCAGGTACAGCTGAACGATCTTGTCAGAGATTTAGATTTATGGAAGAGTCAGGCAGAGCTGCTTGATTCCAGGTTGCAAGGATGGAACCTGTTGTCACCAGATAAAAAGATTTTCGCCGCCATCATGAAAATTTGACTAAATTCTTCAGACAAGTTGACAGTCTGAACTTTTGCAGTGACGTTGGTGGATTGCTTTCTGCTCTTGGATGTGAACATGATCCAACAGAATGGCGACTGTTTATTGACTAATCATTCTTAGGTTTAGAGGCTGTTTTGCTGCACAGTGGCAATATTGACCCTTCAAAATTTGACCCTCAAGGACCCTTGACGAAAACATACAGCTGCTGCTGAATCACATTCAGTACTCGAAGTACAGCTGGAATGTATGTGGCAATCTGAAGGTGGTTACAATTTTACTCGGTCTGCAGCTTGGATACACCAAGTATAGTTGTTTTCTTTGTGAGTGGACAGCCAAGCAAAAGATTCACATTACGTGATAAAGGACTGGTCACCTCACAGGGAATTGGTTCCTGGGCAGAAGAATGTTGCACATGACCCACTGGTTGATCCAAAGAAGATATTTCTTCCACCTTTGCACATCAAACTTGGGCTAAAGAAAAACTTTGTTAAGGCTATGAACAAGCCTTTGCCTACTTGCAACAGATGTTTCCATGATGCAAAGATAAAAGAAGGTGTTTTCATTGGCCTGCAGATCTGACAAGTGATGATGGATAGTCACTTTGATGGCTTTCTGTAGGGTGGGTGAACGGTGCCAAATTTTCCAGCCAACCTCAGTGCCGTAAGTGACAAACATGGTGAAAGGTTTCACCAAGTCAGGGAAAGTGGAGTCCGTCTATGCTGGGGGACTATTGTTGGACACTGATATACACTGATAAGAATTGGACAGTTGCTACAAACGAAAATCTGTGGCAAAATATTCCTGGTTTTCTCTCTTGCTCATGCTACAATATCGTAGCATAGGCCTATGCGGCTGGAGACGTCGCAATGTAATGTGTAATTGCAGTTTTTTTTAAAAACCCCTACACGATACAGAAATTACAGTCTAGTTGTTTCACCAAAAATTGCTGAGGAAACTAAAATTTTCATAAAAATTTGTTGGCCAGTGTAATCTATGCAGAGCCTCAGCCCACTGTCTTTTTTCTCCACAAAGAAGAATCCTGCTGCAGTGGAAGCGGTAGAGGGGCATATAAAACCGGCAGCTAGAGTCTTTTCAATATATTTCTCTATGGCCTTGGTCTAAGGGGTGAGGGGGTAACTTGGTGGCTCGTTTCTTACTAAACACGACGACCCTCAAGGGTGTGACTTGCTACGTTTTTTGGGTATTTTCCACAAATCTTGTAATTTTCAGTGTTTCTCATGATGTGTCGGATCCCTTCTGGCAAATAAAAAAAGAGCAAATATAATCTCATGACTCTTAACTATACAATCAGAGAAGCTGTCAGTGTGTAGTATGTGGTAGTCCTGATTTAAACAAAATCAGTATAAAAAATGTTTCTGTAATATAATAGCAGCAAAGCTCGATTCATTATGACAGCCATGATTAGATTGAATAATTTAAAGAATTATTTACATTAAAGAGCAAAACAATAGCAAAACTTACCTCGGAATCCCTCTTGGACATTCAGTTGCAAAACCTACAATGTGTTTTTTGTTATACGTAAGTTGTTATATGTAAGTTAGCCAATAAATAGAGGACACTTTCATAGAGGATTTAAGTGATTTGTGTCAGTTCTGTGGGGAAGACATCATCCCAAGTGATCCAGAATTGACACCTGCATGGGTAAGTGGACATTTTTTATTTTAAAAGTTTCTTCTGTGCTCTTTTTTATATAAAACATAGTAATGATAGCTTAATTTTACTGGCCTTTTCACTGCCTTATGCCTTTACAGCTAAACATAAATATATTATGATATTTTACTGATGATTTGAAACTTTTTATGATCATTCAGATAGCCTATGATGGATATAACAGGTGGTAGCATCAATCATGTTTTGGCCACCACCAGCAGAGGTAACTTTTTATTGCCCAGTATGTACTGAAGAACAGATTGTGGTTAACTGGGTCTGTTGCAAATGCACATTGGCACGAGCAACTTATTATTATTTAATATAGTTTATTTCTGTAATCATATTGCTATTCATGTTTTAATATTTTGAGGCTTGTTTGGAGTTTTTATGTTTATTCATTGTATATGTTTGAATAGTTGTTTTATGTAGTTGTACAAAATATAATTTAAATAAATTTCTCAAATAAAAAATGTTGTTCTTACAATTAAAGCTTATTTGTATATGTAGTTTGTCTGTGTGGCAGTGGGGTTGTGGTTAAGCAGCAGCTGAGGACTAAAAGGTCCAGGTGCATTATAGATCCCCAGACTGTTATATACAATGAAGAGACACTTTACTCAGGCCTCCAGGGAATTCTGTTCCCGCTGTGATTTCAGTGTAAGAGACTGTTCTATAGCTGAAACTTGTTATACATAATGAATGTAACTTAAATACGTTACTAGTACCATTTAATACTTTGCATTATAAATCATTAGAATAAAGAGAATAAAAAATATATGAAATATGCTAAATTAAAACAATTTTCTAGATAAACAGTAGCCTAGTGCTTAATAACGTAAACCTAAAACCTAAAATAACAAAAGAGACTGCATTTTTAGGATTTCATCTAATTAAACACATGCATGCTCACATTCCTATAATTATCTACTATATCTGAAGCAACGCCTCAGGACAAGAATCAGCTGTGTACCGGTATCTGAATAACAAAGGACACACATTTGAGAACGATCTTTGACAGAGAATACAGAGGAATTGAGAGAGGAATGAATGCCAACCATATTTAGCTGGGGCAATACATAGTGAAATGAAACATGGTTGCTCCAGGACCATGGTGCTACATGAAACAACACAGAGCTAAGGCCTGAAAATATGAGATGTGGTAGCTCAGTGGTTAAGGTGTTGCCCTAATGATTGGAAGGTTGTAAGTTTGAATCTGGGGTCTGCTGAGCCCTTAACCCTCAATTGTATAAAAAATGAGATACATCTAAGTTGCTCTGGATAAGGTGTCTGTCAAATGCTGTGAAAGTAAAACAATAAGTTGTCCTTGCTACATAAAGTGTATAATGTGAAGCTATCCAGGTGAAAAAATCCTTGCGGTGGAGGTTTTGGGCATAACCTGTCTTGTATTTTTCATGCTGCTCCATCATCCATCCCCAAGAAGATAAAGACCTCTTCACAGGTCCACCAGGAAAGCTAAGGAGCCATCCACTCTCACATTATCTGATCGTTACTCCTAATACTTAACAATTCAGTTCAATTCAAATTCAATTCAAAGCGCTTATTGACATGTGCACAGTGAGAAAAACAAGTTCCCCTGTACAATGAAATTGTTTCTTTGCTGTCTACAGTGAATGCCTGAACAAGTACAAAACAAGTAAAAAAATGAACACACACACACTTCTATATATATATAAACACACAAACATAATAAAATATGAAACTATGCCACAGAATTAGAAATATAGACTATGTACTGTATATCTGTATATGCAAGTGTACAATATTGTCTTATGTGCAAAACAATATTACAGTAACGTACAAATTGAATGCAACTGTAGATAATAATAGCAGCAGAAGTAACATTAACAATGTGCAACTGAGATGCAGCTACTTGATAATAATAGCAGAAGTAACATTAACAAATGGGCAAAATGAGAAGGAGCAATTTCTAAGACAATTTCAAAACAATCTTTATGTATGACTTCATTTACAATGAAAGAAAAAGCCTCGCTGGTGTTGCATTTTGCAACCATTCTGGTTTTTTACACCATATTTTACACCATAACCATTCTGACAGGAGCTGGCATGGCCGAAATTGTACAATTATTTAGTTGAGACATGTAATGAGCACTGGGTCGGCTTCAACGAGACTAGTAAGCACAAAACAGATCATGATGTTATAATAAGCGTGTGTGTGTGTAAACGTTTTTCATATGCTGAAGGTTTTTTGGTCTGGCTAGCTTTAGCTTATCTGTTTGTTTTTGGTGTTCTGGATAGAGCACATTTTATTTCAGTTTACTCTTCTCTTTACAATTAGGAAACTATTCAGGACAACACTTTAACTTCTAACATTAAAACCACTGACATGTGAAGTGAAATTGAATATTACCTTACAATAAAGTGGAATATATTAGGCAAAAAAGTAAACAGTCAGATCTCTATGTGTTGTGTTAGAAGCAGGAAACATGGGCAAGTGTAAGGATCTGAGCGACTTCAGGCTCTTTGATGTGCTTGGGGTGTGAAGGCTAATCCATCTGGTCCAGTCCCACAGAATAACTACTGTAGCACAGATTGCTGAAAAAATTCATGTTGGCTGATGACAGAAAGATATAAGAACACAGAGTATCACCGTTTGCTATGTATGGGGCTGTGTAGACACAAACTGCTCAAACATCATGCAAGAAGCGTCACTGTATCACTGTTAAAATCTGCAGTGATGGAGCTTTAATAAGATGTTTAAAAAAAATGATTATTTTTACCTAGCCTACCAGAGGCATATTTATTATTTTCTTCACACAAGTGTTTCTATCTTTAATGTAAATGGTGATATCAAACCAATTTCTGCTCTCTGAGATGCCCCAAATGCTTGTTCATTAGCATCTAAAAATTTAAAGGCTTAAATAATAAATAGTTAAATAATCAATTTTGTTGTACATTTACATATAAATAATTTGTTGTACATTTAATTACATAAAAAAAACATTTTAGTTTAATGTAATGACGTTATTGTTGGCTCCAGGGTCTGTATGGATTCAGGCAGAATAAACTCATGAACTCTTTATGCCAAGATTCATATTTTCCATGATTATGGCATTTTAAACAGAGTTCTTGAGGGACACTGACCTGCACCAGAAAACTGTAAATTGTTTTAACAGGTTAATTGTAATGTAAGATGCTTGAATTTCATCTTCTTGATATTTTCCACACAGCTTGCTTTGAAAATCCATTCAGATCGCTGTCATTTCATGATTATCAAATTAGCCGGTACACATACACTACTCTCTTGTCACCCAGTATCTAATGGGCCCTGATTTAGGTATCAGAACTGCTTTAGGAGTCCACATAAATGAGTACAGTATTGGTCCAATACCAGTAATGATATAAATGCATCCCTACAGTATGTATTGCAGTATAATCAGATTTAGAAATGTTTAATAAAAATTAATTGTAAAATGATCTGTTATCAAGTGGAACAGGTTTAATGCCCCCTTTATGTTTTTGTTTCTACTTCATAGTAATGCAAACATTGAAAACAATGAAAACATTGTGCAGGTGGCACTGGATTTTTGGAAAGCAGGAAGGGATTGATCTGAAAGATTTGGAGGAAGCCCTGTCACTGTCTGTTTTTAACATCAAGAACAGTACATAGAGCAGGATTCCTGAGTGACATAACACTATCTTGTGAATTTTAAAAAAGTCACAATAACCCATGGGCAGATGTCCAAGAGGACTGGTTGTGACTGTGTTCACACATACAGTGACTTAGTCACTACAAGCAGGGGCGTAATTTCCACTGGGGACTTTTCAAAATCCCATTTGTGTCCCCCCGACTTTTTAAACTTGTTTGTTATGATTTTTTAACCCCACACCGTCATCGCCAAGGAGGAGCAGGCAGGGGTGTAGCCCCAATTCTTGGGCCCTATGCAAAGACAGTGTATGGGGGGCCCCTTTCCCATCATCTCATGATCCATGCTATTTATCACTTTTTTTTTTTTTAAATAATAATATAAAAGTGTACACACTTTACTCACTGATACAGTAATTGTTGTCAAATCAGTGATGTAAAATTGAAATTGAATACCATGTATAGTATAAAAAAATGATTTGCATTGCATGCATGTTAATGCAGCACAGAAATAATTTTGTGTATAAATTGTGCTATACCAAGATAGGTAATGTTGGTCCTGGAAGGCCACTGTCCTACAGAGTTTAGCTCCAACCTTAATCAAGCACACCTGAACTAGCTAATCAAGGTCTTCAGGAATACTAAGGCTATAGACAGTTATGTTTTGTTTTTTCTTCTTCGTCTTAGGGTTGAAGCTAAAATCTACAGGACAGCGGCTCTCCAAGAATGACTTTGCCTACCCCTGTGACTTTATACTATAAATCAGGGGTGTCCAATCTTATCCAAAAACGGCCGGTGTGGGTGCAGGTTTTCACTCCAACGAAGCAGAAGCTACACCTGATTCCAACTGGCTAATCAGTAGATCTTGGCTTTCAGTAGACTCAGAATGAAAACCTGCACCCACACAGGCCCTTTGCGGATAAGATTGGACACCCCTGCTATAAATAAAGTACCTCAGGTATCCCCTTATAGATAAAAACTGATGATTTTTTTTTTTTATTTGCATTGCGTTTTATTAAGAGACATTGTGTCCAGAACATTATTATTCTTTCAATCAGTAATATAAATAAATAAACACAATATAACTCAAATCACCACTTTGCCTTCTTTCAAAGCATGTCTGTCTAATTCAAAATAAATAAAATAATAAAATAATCCAAAGTGAAAAGGCTGAAAAACTAGCAGAAGAACCTTGTTGTGATGGTCCCACTGCTGCACTCTCTGAGACAGGGCCGGTGAACAGAGGGTTTCTCATTTTAATATTGTTAGCTAAATATTTAATGTAGATTAGAACATTCTGTGTACCATGAAAACATTTTCTGTCAGCAGTGTATGACAAGCAGACTCTGGAGCTTAATGTTAGACTCAATATGATCATATCAGAGGACAGATGAGGTGGACAGTTAGGAAGACATGGAGAGATGGGATTGAATGGACAGATGGAGGACAATGAAAAATGTTCTTTATATTAAAATTGTGATAATCTTGCATCCTGTGTCCCAAATAAATAGTGTACCTATTGTGTTATCAATTTTCCCATCCTTATGGATGACAGAAGTAAGGATTACAGATCAATACTTCCTACACTGCTATAATAGTGTTGGAGGCATAAAAATGATCTACTTTAGGTATTTGTGCTGCACAGAAAATTTGCACAAGGAATGTAAAATTGTAATTTGTTCATTAACTAAGGCTGGTTGTTTATGCATGAAAGACAATTATTGAAGTAATGATCAACATTTTCCTATAATTACATATTAATTATGCTGCTGTCTATCTGTACCTGATATTACACAATAGTGATTTAGCATACACAGTTCTTAAAGCTGTGTGCTTTTTCTATTCTAAACCCCTGCGGTTTGGTGGATGTGTCCCTGACAGACGTCTTGTGCAACAAATGATTCATTTTACAGGTTGCAACAGCAGTTACAACAGTGGAAATAGAGTCTCACATTATTTAAATTTTATTTACACACAAAACATTATTGGTGAACTTTTTGTCACTTTATAAAATAATTCTCTCAAGTCTTGGTGATTAGCCCCTATTAAACAATAAAGAAATTATCTTTAGTAGCCTACTATTCTTTTTGGCAGACTTTATCATTATAATCAACTTAATTATTTCCTGGATTTTGTATCACCAGTCCCTATAATGTATGCAAATGCGGGAAATGGGATTCAAATCAAAAACATTTCCCCCATTTTGTGTCCCCACCACTACTGAAACCAAAGTTACATCCTTGCTCCTAAAACTTCAGTACTCTCTCTCCCTGCTCTCCTTCTATGGGGTCGTTACATCATAACAATTTCCTAACTCCCTTTGTTAAACCATGCAGAGGAAAAGCCAAAGAGTTGGTGGTTTTTTTCCGCAGGCACAAATACCTTTCACTACCACCAGTGAACATTCAGGGAAAGGACATTAAGAGAGTGGTTTCCTATAAATACCTGGGTGTTCATCTGAACAACAAACTGGACTGGACAGATAACACGGATGCAATCTTCAAGAAAGGACAGAGCAGACTCTTTTTGCTGAGGTGACTAAGGTCTTTAGGAGTGCAGGGAGCACTACTTTTTTGACTCTGTGGTGGCCTCAGCCATCTTCTATGGATTGGTCTGCTGGTGCAGCAGCATCTCTGCTGCAGACAGGAAGAGACTGGACAAGCTAATCAGGAAGGCCAGCTCAGTTCTGGGGATGCCCCTGGACACAATACAGGAGGTGGGAGAAAGGAGGATGGTAGCTAAGCTATCATCCTTGCTGGAGAATGACTCTCACCCCCTGTATGACACAGTTACATCTCTGAGCACCTCCTTCAGTGACAGACTGTTACATCCTAAATGTCTGAAGGAGCGATACAGAAGGTTTTTCCTCCCTACTGCTATTAGACTTTACAATCAGACTTGCTCTCAGTGAACCAGTTGCCATAATACACACTGTTCATACTGTTTTTTTTTTATACTGATTTTTATACTGTGATATAACCTGTCTTCATAATACCCACTGTTGTATGTGATATTCTTAAACTGTGAAATTACAATAATTATAATCCTGTGCAATACAAGAGTACAATAACAACAGTTTAAGATGTGCAATAACCAAGTGCAACTGTTTGTTTGTGTGTTTTTGTATTATTATTATTGTTATTCTTATTTTTCTTTATCTTTCTGCTTCATATGTGCACATTTTTCTTCTCTTGTTGCTGCTGTAACATGGAAATTTCCCCACTGTGGGACGAATAAAGGTTTATCTTATCTTATCTTATCTTATCTTATCTTATCTTATCTTATCTTATCTTATCTTATCTTATCTTAAAAAGATACTTGAGTCTTGAGAGACTTCAAAGTATGTATGTAATTGCAAACTATCTATCAAAGAAAGCAAAATATACCTTTTGATAATATACGATACAGGATGATAACGCACACACTAACAGCTTAACGCAGCACATCTGCGAAAAAAAACAAATATGCATGAAATAAAACAAATGTCACGATTTCGCGCATGCGCACTAAATGGGAAGCAGGTAAGCTGAATTCTCCGGCACACCTTTAGACCTTGCAGACCAGAGAAGACATCATTGTGATTAACGAGGGTGACTGTAAACCGCGCTGAATCGATATTGGACTTTTTTTTATTTTTGGGGAAAAAAACAACAACATGCTGTCAAGATGGATCCTAGTTCCACTTCTGTGCGCAGGATGGAGTTTAATGATCATGATGGCGGAAGCATTAGACCCAGCCTCGATCAGCCTGGGTATTGGAGCTGCTGTAACCGGATTTCTAGCTCGGTTTCCAGATGTGCTGTGTAACTATCAGGAGTGTTGCAGACCAGAGTGGATCTCCTACAACAAAACAGGTGTGTAAGTTATCTGTCAGGTAAAGGCACTTAGTTTATGTATGTACAGGAAGTTCTAGTATGGCATTCTTGTATCGGATGTCATGACTGCGAGTATTTATCATCAATTAAAGTCATGGGCAGACTGGCCATCGGGAGCACCGGGACATTTCCCGGTAGCCTGACGGTTGTTCTGGCCTAGCAATGAATCTACGGACCGCCTGATTCTACGAATCAGGAAATCGTGGAATGTAAATGAGCACCACATGACCCCAGGTCAGCGACGCACTGCCTAATTGGCTATTTCCAGAGGCAGGTAATAGGTGTTTTCGACTTGAAGCGGCGCTGCGCAGACCGATCTGCGATATGAGGTTAAAATACCGCGAGAGTGGCTTAAGAGTGTGCGCTCGGATGTGTGCTAGCGTCGCTCTCGCGATACTTTGGTGTCTTCAATTGACAGACAGACGCTTTCATCCCAAGCAACTTACAAAAGATAAAATCAAACCAACAAACGAGCAACAATATTTAAGTGACAAGTCTCGTTTAGTCTAACGCAGTACATGTAGCATGTTTTTTTTAGATAATAAATAAAAAGAATAAACTGTAGATAGAATAAGGAGTGTAAGTGTTAGAGGTTCAATAAATAAAAATTAATTATCTACAGCATGGCCATCTGCAAGCTAATGGTGTTCACAAAACATATTTTTTTATATTTTTAATATATGTTTTAAAAGGGCATGTTGCAACATCTTAGAAAATGACAAACTAGCACACTGTTTTAGAGATGGAGTGCCAAATTTGACCAGAAATTTCTTTCCTTTTCTTTTTTTTCTTTTATTTTCTTTTCTTTTCTTTAAGTTTAAGCTAGGCTATACTCTTAGAACAATATGTGCTTTTATGATTTATGAGATCATCAATAGTAGGACTGTAATATACAATTAATATAAGTATATATTATTAAATGTGTTTATTTCGTATTACTGTGTTGTAGTCGATAAAGAGCATCCTGATGTAGGTGTCCCTATGTTGATGTGTTGGAAGCAGGAAACATGGGCAAGTGTAAGTATCTGAGCAACTTGAGGCTCATCGATGAGCTTGGGGTGTGAAGGCTAATCCATCTGGTCCAGTCCCACAGAATAACTACTGTAGCACAAATTGCTGAAAAGTTTAATGTTGCTGTGTCAGAAAGATATAAGAACACAGAGTATCACAGTTTGCTGTGTACGGGGCTGCGTAGAACATCATGCAGGAAGTGCCACTGTATCACTGTTAAAATCTGCAGTGATTGAGCTTAGAGTATGAAGGTATGAGTATGAAGATGAATCAACAACGACCAGGTTCTTCAGGTATATTCGGTACATTCCATCAGGTGTAGCAGCCATGTTTCTTTCCTTACATTTACATTTTCAGCATTTGGCACACTCCCTTATTCAGCGCTGTACAAAAGTGTTTTGAAGACACTCTCAGGAAATACATTGATACTGGTTCACTCGGTCACAGTTTAAGGATACCATGTATCTAAATCTCTGAGACAAAATTTTTCAGCAAATAGGAAAAAATAAGTTATAGTATTTCAGGAAGAGGTAGATCATCATCATCTCATCTATTGTGTTGTTGCATAATGGCCCATCCTTCTCTTGTGTTTTAGGTCTTGAATCAGATCTGCAGAGCAAGCTGTTTGGCCAGCATGTAGCATCTCGTGTCATCCTCAAAGCTGTGACCGACTTTATGAACAATGAAAATCCGAAAAAGCCCCTTGTCCTCTCGCTGCATGGCTGGAGCGGCACAGGCAAAAACTTTGTCAGTCAGATAATCGCCGAAAACATTTACCAGCGTGGAATGAAGAGCAGATTTGTGCACTTGTTCTCCAACACTATACACTTCCCACATGAAGCTGAGCTGAAATTGTACAAGGTAATGCATGAATTACAGCCTTTAACCCTGACAGACAACACTATAAGCTATAAGTGGACTAAAACGTGTTTGGAGTACCTCTCTGATATTTTTTTTTTGATCATTTTTGAGTTTACCAGTTTATTAGATAAACATATACAGTGTCCACATGCCTCCTTTGACATTTAGATCAGTAAGAATTGTAAGAATCAGGGCAGGACAGGTTATGCAGGAATGTAAATCTCCAGGCTTGTGCTGAGATAATTGTGTTGCTTATACAGCATAAACATGCACAACACGGTAAAAATCCAGATTAATTTTCACTGCTACTGAACTGTGAAATGTGGTGATCATGCAGGAAGCCTCCTCTTTTTTTTTTTACCAGAGACCAAGATATTGAATGTGTGCCTGATTTGTTGTGTCCATGTTCAGCTTTGAATGTCTTTGTCATGTTATACTCCATGGTGGTGATTCAATGGCTCATATAAAAGTAGACAATCAGGGCTTTAAGAAGAAGTTTAAAAAAAACCTAGCCTACCAGAGGCATATTTATTATTTTCTTCACAAAATGTTTCTAGCTTTAAAGTATATGGTGATATCAAACCAATTTTTCTCTCTCTCATTTTGTATCTGACGTGACAGAAAACAATTCATTTGTTTATACTTATTCTTTTGTAATATCCTATAAGTCGATTTTCATTTCACAGACAGACAGGAAAACTATTAAAAACAGTTACTGTGGTGATTTCTAGGCATATGGTGATATAAAAGAAATTTTTTGTCATGCCATTTACCTTTTCTCTTATCATAATTAATCACAATATTCCTATTGATTAATCTCCAAATTTCATGTTTCTACTTCTTTTCACTTGTCTGTATGTGTGTGTGTGTGTGTGTGTGTGTGTGTGTAGTCCCAACTGCAGCAGTGGATAAAGGGCAATGTGTCTGCCTGCCCACGCTCCATGTTCATATTCGATGTGATGGATAAGATGCACCCGGGCCTGATCGACAGCATCAAACCCTACTTAGATGTTCATGAAACTCTAAATGGAGTCTCCTACCGCAAGGCCATCTTTATCTTTCTAAGGTCTCTAACATCATCATTGAGTAAAACTAAATTTGTTGTACATTTAATTACATAAAAAAAAAAAAAAATTTTAGTTTTATGTAGTGACGTTACTGTTGGCTGTATGGATTCAGGCAGAACATGAAATTTGAACATGAGATTCATGTTTATGGCATTTTAAATAGCATCTTTAATAGAGTGCATGAGGGAGACTGACCTGCACCAGAAAATTGTTTTACCAGGTTAATTGTAATGTAAGATGCTTGAATTTCTTCTTCTTGATATTTTCCTATAGCACAGCTTGCTTTGAAAATCCATTCAGATCACTGTCATTTCATGTTGTTTATCAAATTAGCCGGTACACATACACTACTCTCGTCACCCAGTATCTAATGGGCCCTGATTTAGGTATCAGAACTGTTTTAGGAGTCCACATAAATGAGTACAGTATAGGACCAATACCTGTAATGATATAAATGCATCCCTAAAGTATGTATTGCAGTATAATCAGATTTAGAAATGTTTAATAAAAATAAATTGTAAAATGATCTGTTATCAAGTGAAACGCCCCCTTTATGTTTGTGTTTCTACTCCATAGTAATGCCGGCGGTAAAGAAATCATGGAGGTGATGCTGGATTTTTGGAAAATAGGATGGGATCGAGAAAAGATTGAGCTGAGACATTTGAAGAAAGCCCTGGCACTAACTATTTTTAACAACAAGAACAGTACGTAGAGCAGGATTCCTGAGTGACATAACAGTATCTGCTGAATTTTAACAAAGCCACAATAACCCATGGACAGATGTCCATGAGGACTGGCTGTGACTCTAAAGCTGTGTTCACACATACAGTGATTTTATCACCACAAGTCTCTGTATTATAGTCATCAGGAGGGTGTTCCCGTTACTTGTGATAAGGTTGATCAGTGGGTGGTGCAGCTAGCATTCCAAATCTGTTTTGCGGCTGAAATGAAAGATTCTAGAGGGAGATTTGGTGTTTGTGTCTAAAATTCAGCAGTAACAAATCTGCATCATAGCTCGTTGCTTGTTGCCACAGATCACGAAGCACTTTACTGTCTTCACTCCCATTGCTAGTGGCTGCACAGAGTCACTCCACATTTGCGTGAAGTTAAGCTTTATGCTGCCAACAGTCTCACTGAGAGCACCAGGTCTTACTGGAAAAAAAATATCAGCATTTGGGGATTAGCTTTGACAAAGTCATGTGTTTCAGAACGATTCACGAGTGCAAACAGCAATACATGTTACTCAAATTTTAAGCATCGCCGGACACGTCCTTGCACAAACTTGTCGCTTTTCTTTCACAGAAAATGAATGATTTCCAGTCACTTTGTTGCTGTGAATCACTGTGTGTGAACGTAGCATTAGAGTATGTTCAGCAGTTTTATGATTTATATTTTCATGCAATGTATCATAAACAGGAAAGTAAGTACAGATGCTCTTTATTCATTCGGAAGTCAGCATCATGTATCCCTATGCCAAATACAATTGCTTTATAAGTGAAGGAAATTCACCAAACTTCTTTCGTTAGTGAGCGCTCTTTTAACACACTTAACTTTAACTTTACGAGATGATGCCTTTAAAAATACAGTTTATAGATGGATGCTGACCTGAAAGTGATGTAGGCAAGTGTAGAATTTTACTAAGTTTGTGTCTGAATACATTACATTTAAGAATACAATACAATAAAGAACATTCTACTCTCCCTGTCTCTGTTTTTCTAGGTGGGTTTTGGCACACAAGCCTAATAGACGAGAACTTGGTGGACTTCATTGTGCCCTTTCTCCCCCTGGAGCTCAAACACGTTGTGCAGTGCGGCCGAGCCGACATGATCAGCAGGGGCCTGAAACCCAACGAAGAGGCTTTGGAGCAAATGGCACGTGACATGACAGATTTCCCTCATGACGAGCGTGTCTTTGCAGAGCGGGGCTGCAAGGTTATCTCCAGCAGGCTGAACTACTACATTTAAAAAAGACGGAGAGACTCAATGCTGTGTGTGCTGTCCCTGAAGAAGTGCAGTGGGTTCGGAGGGAACCGTATCTGCCGTATCCAAGCAGGAAGTCCACCTGATCACTACTCTGATGTCCATCACATGTTGAAGAAGGGAACAGGGTTTTTTAATTGATTGAACGGTTTATGATATTTCTGTTTTTAACATGAATCACTGATAAATGATGCAGGCTTGAGTCCTTGCTTTTTAAGGAGATTCAAGTCTCATTATTAATCTGGTGGCGACATGAATGTGTTGAATCTTAAATGGTCATTTTTTATGACCGTATGTTGTGCATTGTCATGCACTAGTAATAAACAAAATACTTGCATCCCTGAAGGTGTGCTGTGGTGTCTGGCACCAAGATTTTAGCAGCAAGTCCTGTAAGTTGCAAGGTGGGGTGTCCATGGATCTGACTTGTTTATTCAGCACATCCCACCATTTTTGCTTTGTGGCACAGTGCATTATCCTGCTGAAAGAGGCCACAGCCATCAGGGAATACTGTTTCCATAAACGGGTGTTCATGGTCTGCAACAACGCTTAGGTAGGTGGTACATGTCAAAGTAACATCCACATGGATGGCAGGACCGAAGGTTTCCCAGCAGAACATTGACCAAAGCATAACACTGCCTGCCTGCTTAGCTCTGAAAAGATGATAAAATACTATTAGTGACCTATAAAGCACTGAATGGTCTCGTACCTGAACAATCTTTTGGTTTTTCTGATCCTCCACACCTTCTTTGATCAAAAGGTGCAGGCTATTTGGTAGTACCTTAAATAGTAAAGTAAAGGCTACAGTAGAAGGCTTTTTCTTACTACACTGTAAAAAATGTACATGAAAATTACAGTAAAAAACTGTGAAATAGCAACAGTAAAAGACTGTAAAGTCAAAAATCGTATATCACCAAAGTACATTAAATTACAAGTACATCAAATTACCGTAATTTTTGCTGTCCTAATATGTAAAAAATACACATTGTTACTGTGGAAATAGAAAAGTTTGGTAAAATTAACGATGATAAAATTAACATTTTTAAGTTGAGAATGAGTTATAGAGATCTTTTCAAAAGTCTTGCATTGTATGAAATCTTTTTAAGTGGTAGGCATCTACAAGGCATAATTAGTCAGCTGACTTTACAATATGGATTGTATATGATTTCACCGAAGATCAACTCAAAAAAACTCTGTCCATTAAACAAACACACACATCTATACCTGCTGTTATCACCACTCAGTGAAACTATGATGGATTTATTAACCTGCAGGCATGAATTGATAAAAGAGGCCAAAATATGAGGGAACAAATTAGTAAAATGTGTCGAAATATTCATAGGTTGTGAGAATGAATTCTTAATTTGTGATATGGTTTTTATTTTACATTTCTAGCATTAGATAGACACCTATCCACTTATCCAGCAGGATTTCTAATCCCAACCTTCCCACCAATAGTCCAGCATCTTAAGCAATTAAGCACTACCACTTCCCACTTTATTACCTGCATGTCATGTGTGGCGTTCTGTACCATACAGCACTAAACTATAAATGCAGTATTGTGTTGTTCTCTGACCTTAACCTTGCTGGCATTCTTCTTGGTGAGTTGCTTCTCACTAGCAGCAGGAATCAGAATGTCACATTCAGCCTCCAAGATGCTGCCTTTGTAGGGGGTGGCCTTGGGAAAGCTGACAATTGTACCGTTTGCCAAGAAAATCGACAAGAGAAATGAAAAATAGAAAGAGGATACACTCATATTGCTGAACTTATATAGGACATCTGTACAGAAGAGGACTTGGTGACATGTGGACATTCCTTCTGCCAATAAACTACAAACAATTCTCTTTTTATACACAAAAAAATTCCAAATCCAATTCCAGTCTTTGCATGTGGTTGCCAGATTTGATATTCAGTATATTTGCTCCAGTATCTTATCCTAGCAGATCAGGGAGCATGGATACACCATGCAAGGAGACATCCAATGTGATGTTGATGAGAACCTGTGGCATGATCGTCAGGAATGAATGGACTAAATGTGTTCT
Organism: Hemibagrus wyckioides; assembly: GCF_019097595.1. NCBI lineage: Eukaryota > Metazoa > Chordata > Actinopteri > Siluriformes > Bagridae > Hemibagrus > Hemibagrus wyckioides. Next base: position 7,079,052 of record NC_080727.1, read on the forward strand.
GAGTATTTCATCTCTATTTTGTACATTTTTTCAACCCACAGTTGTCTGTTTTTGTATTTTGTTGTCAGATGTGTAATTGATTGAATAAGTATATTAATGTGACCACAAGTTGTAGTGTCTGGTGGAAATATTTGCTTTTGTTGCACATGTTTAAAGTTTTGTCGATGTTGGAGCATTTTCAAACAAATTTATTTTGGCCAGTGAGCTTCACTTTCAGCCTGTGTGTTGACTGGTCTGAAAATGTGAAGTCTGAGTGGACAAATGTATTTAAGCAAATGAAAATGTAAACACACATTTTATTCAAGTGTAGCCTGGTGTACATGAACAATGTTGTGACTCAAACATTAATAACATTCTTTCTTCCTTTTCCTTGTTGTTTTGTTTCTTTAAATAAAGTTCAGGGGTTTTATATAGTTTGGGTGATACGATAAGTTCGGGCATCAGGTGTGCTTTTAATTAGTTAATACAGTTCGGTTTGTGGTGGACTGAGCTCGGTCATCGCGGGAAAGTGGATGATTAGCCAGAGACTGAGACTCTGGGACCTCGCTAGATTTCCTCATCTAGTTAAGTTTCCTGAGACACACTATTTCTGCTGACGACGTGGGAGAAGCTTTCTCACCCATCGCCTCATCTGCTCTACTCTCTCTGGTTCCTCACAGAGCACCCAAGTAACCTGGAAAGATTGCTACGGTTCGTGAGTACTTTGTTTATATTTGCTCATTAGAGTGAAGGGGCATTTTGTTTAACGCCACAATGCTCCCAAGCACCGTACAGGCCTTCAACAAAGGGGGTTTGTTTTTGGTTTCTTTATTTTCTTGCAGGCTAAGGTGGACATTGAGTCTGGGCCCAGTGAACATTACATTGGTACATTACAACGGTATTGCATTGGTAAATACACACTCTGTAAATACATGTGTTGAACTTTGAGTGAATATTAACCAAGTGAACTTGTTTTTTTTTGTTTGCCGTAGGGCGAAGTTTGTTAGTTAGCTTATTTACTTCTTAGAAAGTTTAGCTGGTTTACACATCGGTACACTTAAGAGCCAATCTATATCTTTATAGGTTTGCAATTTGCTGAATTGTAGTTTTGTTTTTCTATCGGAGTGATATAATACACGCACCTGCACAATTTTGGAAAATGTAATGTTACTTTAATTTCTTTCATATTGATGTAAGAGGACTACAAAGGTAATCTGGTTACTTGAGGAGTGTTTTTGTGTTTCTGTTTCCTTTCATATTTATCTAAATCTCACGTCTATTTGGACTAAAGGAGAATTAAAGGATCCATTTTATTTATATCTCGATCTTGTCTGTTTAATTCTAGTTTAAAGAGAAATCTGCCCATAGAACTAGTAGAATCTAATTGAGTGTGTAAAATTATTTTACGAACCCAGAGCTCTCTTCTTCTGTTAAGAGATGAGTGCTACATATAAATTGGAGGCACCGCTGGGATCCTTTTTTCTTTCTTTTGGCCAGATACATATGTTTAGTGGGATATTGAGGAACAGTTTGTGCAGTATGGCTGATCCCTCTGAAACTTTGATTGCTGAGTTGCTTGAGTGGTGTGTGGAGTCATGGGTTGACCCCTCGCGTGGTTTAGTCCTTATTGGTGTACCGAGTGGCACTGAGGTAGCAGAAATTGAAGATGCTGCTCAGACAGTGAAAGCCTTTGGAAGGGTGTGTGTGAGGGCTGAGAAATATCACTCAGAGCTGGATTGTAATTTAGTGCTATGTGAGTGCCGTCAACCTTTGGATCCTGATCACACTCCCTCTGAGATCCCTCTGAGGTTCAGGCTAGAGAGAGAAAACCGAGTCAACACCCTCCGAACTACAAGAATTAAAAGCAGACATAAAAGCTTTGCATACCCGGTTTGGGGAATTAACAAAAAAAGTGGAAAGGAGAACATGAGCAAAAGACTGGAACTCCTAAGAATAGCTCCAGTTCAGTAGTGGGGAGTGATGTCGACGCTTTGCAGAAACGGGTGTCTCAACTTCAAGAACAAGTTCGTGTATTGACCATTTCACAGGGAACTTCAGTGATCAAAGAGCGACGAATGAAGGAGGGTAAGGGTCATTTGAGTCAAAATCGTAGGTCTCAGTCCTCGAATAGTTCCTCTGAGTTTTTTTGTTACCGATGTGGTGAGGATGGTCACTTTGCCACCAAGTGCACCTCTCCAGAAAATTCAACTAAGGTCATTCAGAAACTGATCCGTGCACTTCATAAGAGTAAAGGTGACAAAGAGCCAGAAGGGGAGTCCTCTGCCTCTGTGGAGAATTGTTCTGTCAGACGAGGAGCAGTAGACTCTAGGAAGCCCAACTCCATACCAGAAGGGTTGGTTGGCCCATCTCCTTTTGCTGATGTGACTATTGAGAGTCAGCCATGCAAAGCCCTCCTGGACAGTGGCTCTCATGTCACAATTGTCTTTGAGAGCTGGTATAAGCAGCATATTCCTCACATTCCAATTCTGCCACTTACTAACCTTGCTATATGGGGTCTTAGTGATTCTACTTACCCTTATAAGGGATTTGTATCAGTTGATGTGGCATTCTCTATCAAAGAGGGGGCAGAGAAGGAGAGGGTCTCACTGTTGGCACTGGTGTGTCCAGATCCCAAGAGCCCTGATTCTGTTCCAGTTATTCTGGGCACCAATACTCCCAAACTTCGAGTTCTGCTGGCTCAGTGTAAAGACTTAGACAATGGTGGCGTTATTAGAGCTCTAAGAATCTCATCTTATGATTTGGAAACCCGAGAACAGTTCCTGCCATCCGGCTCAGTAGCCCAAGAGGATGCTGTAGGATTGGTGAGGTGACTGGGCCAGGGACCATTGGCCATTCCTCCTCGTAGCACTAGCTATGCGGTTTGTCAAGTGAAACAAATCCAGCCGTTAGGCAATAATGTTCTGATAGTGGAGACTTCAGAAGATAGCAAGCTTGCGGCAGGGGTGTTGGTGCCTTCCCTGGTTATGGTCTAGATGTAAATAACTTCATGTTGCCATTGCGAAATGAGTCTCAAAAGGAAACTGCCATTCCAGCTGGTACTCTTCTGGCCCATATACTGTGGACATAGCCACTGTACCACGGACATTGAAATCCCCACAGACAGTTATGGATCCTGCAACGTTTAACTTTGGAAATTCACCCATCCCCAAGGTGTGGAAAGCACGCCTGAATAAAAAACTGTCAGAGAGAGCCAGTGTTTTCTCTCTGGAAGAATGGGATGTGGGGTTAGCCAAGAATGTTGAACACCACATAAGGCTGAGTGACTATAGACCATTCTGAGAGCGGTCCCGGCGGATCGTGCCGGCTGACATTGACGATGTTCATCGTCATCTACAAGAGCTTTTAGCGGCTGGGATAATTAAAGAATCTCGTAGCCCTTATGCTTCCCCAATTGTTATCGTCAGAAAGAAAAATGGGCGCGTGCGTATGTGTATTGATTATCACACATTAAACTCCAGAACCATCCCAGATCAATACACCATGCCACATATTGATGATGCCCTTGATTGTCTGACAGGAAGCAGATGGTTTTTCGTTCTTGATTTGAGGAGCGGGTATTATCAAATCACGATGTCAGAGAAGGATAAGGAAAAGACTGCGTTCATTTGCCCACTTGGCTTTTATCAATTTGAGCGAATGCCGCAGGGGGTTACTGGAGCCCCTGCAACATTCCAGCGGCTCATGGAGGCCACAGTGGGAGACATGAACTTGTTGCAATGTCTGGTGTAATTAGATGACCTCATTGTGTTCAGAAAGACACTTGAGTAGCACGAGGAGCGCCTCCTAAAGGTGTTGGATAGGTTGGAGGAAAGTGGTCTTAAAGTATCACTTGAAAAGTGTCAGTTCTGTCAAGCACAGGTAAAATATGTAGGCCACATTGTGTCAGCTGACAGGATCTCGACTGACCCTGAGAAGGTCAGAGCAGTTTTGAATTGGAAGAAACCTACCAACCTCAAGTCTTTATGGTCCTTTCTTGGTGTCTGCGGGTATTATCACTGTTTTATTGCTAATTATTCTTCCATCGTCAGACCATTGACCGAGTTGACCAAAGGTTACTCTCCAGCTCAAAAGAAAGGGAAACCTGGTGCCCTTGACAAGCATCACTACTTCAGGAAGTCAGATTCTTTTGGTAGTCGTTGGGATCATGCTTGTGATGAGTCTTTTACTAAAATCATTCATTGCCTCACAAACGCTCCAGTGTTAGCTTTTTCTGACCCGAGCAGGCCCTACATACTGCATGTGGACGCGAGTCTAGAGGGGTTGGGAGCAGTTCTTAACCAAGAGTACCCAGAGGGACTCCGTCCTGTAGCATTTGCCAGTCGAAAATTAAGTCGTTCAGAGCGCAATTATACCATACATCAGCTTGAGTTTCTCGCCTTGAAATGGGCCATAGTAGATAAGTTCCACGATTATCTCTATGGCGCCAAATTTATGGTGAAAACTAATAATAATCCCCTCACATACGTTCTGACAACAGCAAAGCTCAATGCTACTGGCCATCAATGGTTAGCCGCATTAACTACCTATGACTTCAGTATTCAGCACAGACCTGGCAAGAGCAATGTAGATGCAGATCTGTTATCCAGGCATGCACAAGAATCCCAGGAGGAATGGGAGGACATACCACAATCCGGCGTAAAGGCTGTTTGTCGTAGGGTTGATGTTACTGAGATCATCAATGTTTCTGCCAGGTTTATTGATCAGTTAGGTGCTCCTCCTGAGGCGATCCCTAATGTTTTTTCTTTTCCCTCTTTACTTGAAATGGGTCCCCTGGAGCAGTTAAGTCGGGAAGACTGGATTGAAGCTCAGAAGACCGATCCAGCCATTGGTCTGGTGTTGAAAGTAATGGAGACTGAAACGCCCATTTCGGATTTAAAAACATCTTGAGGTGTCTGTACTTCAGAGGGAGAGCCCTAAGATTCAGATAAAGGATGGACTTTTATATCGAGTTGTGCAGAGATCACACGAAAGCGTGTATCAGTTGGTCCTGCCTTCCAAATACCGACCTATGGTCCTAAGAGCCATGCATGATGAAATAGGCCACTTTGGAGCTGAGCGTATTTTGGAGCTCATTAAAGACATGTTTTACTGGCCCCGAATGGCCTTTGAGATCGCTCAGTATGTTAAGAGGTGTGGCAGGTGTGTGGTTAGGAAAACCTTGCCTCAAAGGGTTGCGCCGTTGCAACATATAACAAGCAAGGGCCCTTTGGATTTAGTATGTATGGATTTTTTATCCATTGAGCCTGACGCGAAAGGGATCTCCAATGTGTTGGTTGTCACCGATCACTTCACGCGATATGCACAAGCCTTTACTACGAAAGAGCAAAAGGCTATGACAGTTGCAAAGGTGTTGTTTGAGAGGTTCTTTGTACATTACGGACTACCAGCCTGCATTCATTCTGACCAGGGCGTGACTTTGAAAGCAGAGTGATCAAAGAGCTGTTGGGAATGCTGGGTGTCCGCAAGTCAAGAACGTCTCTGTATCATCCGCAGGGGGATGCACAACCTGTTGGTGCAGGCATATAATTGCACCCAAAATGACGCCACTGGGTTTTCTCCATATTTCTTGATGTTTGGTCGAGAGGCAAGGTTGCCTGTTGATTTGTGCTTTGGCATATCCTCACATGGTGAAGATGAGGTGAAATACCACAAGTATGTAGACAAAATGAAGTGTGAGTTGCAGAGTGCATATCGGTTGGCAACCTTGGCAGCTACTAGGGACCATCAGAGGAACAAGAGGCTTTATGATGATAGGGTCAGGAACCAAACTCTCTAAGTTTGATTGATACTAATGATAAGTTTAATTATATGTTTATAATATAATGATAAGTTTGATTGATACTAATGATAGAGTACTAATATGTAACCTAGGGGTTACGGGCAAGAACAAACTAAAAGAGAGATGGAATCCTTTACCTTGGGAAACTCCAACTTACCTGTGTATTGGGTAAAGCCAGAACAGGGTCCAGGGGTTGTAAAGACCCTGCACCGTGATCACCTTCTGCCCATTGGGTACATGGTGAGGTTGCCGGTGATAAGCCAGGGACCAACTAATAGACTAAGACGAGTGACACGAGCATCTCAGGTGAAAAGGCTGGAAGAGCCAAATGAAAGGAGTCAGTTACCGAGTGCACAAAATATTTGTGAGGGCTGGTCCTCTGAATCGGAGGATGAAGGCCTTTCTACTTTGCCACAGTTTACTTTTGAGCATGCAGAGTTGAGAGACAGATTGTCAAAACCTAGGGATATCTTGCCTGTGCAAGACAAAACTGCTCAGGTTGATGATAACCAGGTTCCAGATGTACCTGAAGAAGACAGCCAGGATGAATTAGTTCAGAGAGAAGCAGCAGAAACTCCTTCATCCCTTGTCCATGACCCTGGGGTGGACCCAGGACTAGAAGGGGGAGACGTCCTTTCTTCTAGTACTGCGGATGGGGATGAGGAATCTGTTTGTGAATGTAGAGTGCAGAGGAAAGTAAAACCTGTCATCCACCTTAGTTATGATGAGCCAGGAAACCCGACAGATCATTGATTAATGATCAAGAATGTGCGGATCCTGAAAAGATTTCTAAGGAAATTTCTTGTTTCTACAGTAACTTATACTCCTCCTCTTATTCACATACAGATGCTGATGCTTTCTTTGTTCACGTTAAGGACTGGATCCCAACAGTAAATGAGAGTTTTACAAATATTTGTGATGCAGATATTAATATGGAGGAGGTGGAAAAAGCAATGAATTATTTATCATTAGACAAATCGCCTGGTTCAGATGGATTGACGAGTAACTTCTATAGGCATTTTTGGATATATATTAAAGACCTTGTTTTTCATATGTTGAAAGAAATATCTGAATCCCATATTCTTCCAACTACTATGAAGCAAGGGATTATCACTCTCATCCCTAAACCTGGAAAAAATCCTAAATTAATAGACAATCTTAGGCCCATAACTCTGCTTAATAATGACTATAAAATTTTAACTCGTTTATGCTAACAGATTAAAAATTCGCGTTTCACAGATTATTTCAGAGACACTGTCAGGTTTTTTGAAAGGCCGCTCAATTCACAATAATATACGACTTGTGCTTGACTTACTGGATTATAATTATTTAATTGAAGATTGTTTCATTTTACTTCTAGATTTTTTAAGGCTTTTGACATGATTGAACACAAATTTATGTTTCGTACTTTAGAATTATTTGGTTTTGGAGAAAACTTTATTAATCTAGTTAAATTAATTTATAAAGACACAAATAGCAGGACTAAAAGCCCTTGACATTGAGTGTATTAATGGTATGATAAAGACAAATTGGCTAAAATCCTTTGTGAAAAATGAAAATAGTTTTTGGTTTCATATCCCTAGCCAAATATTTATGAAAGGTTTTTTTTTAATTATTGTACATTATGATTTAATTATTATTCAGTTTAGCATGCTGAATTTAACTTTCACAGATTTTCGACTACTGAAGCCTCAAAAATCTCGTAAGGCCATGGCAGTTTTCCATACCATGTAATCTATAGGTTGTGTGTCAACTGACAGTGTTTTTTTTTAATGTTACAGATAAGTAAATGTCCAGTGCAGGCCTGTGGACACATCACGTTTTTTCAGATTATCCCACTCAAGTTATGGAGGAGAATTTGCTATGTAAATATCTCAGTATATTATATCTGAAATATCTCACCTAAACTGTTTACCCATTGCTTAAATTTTACTGCTATATATTATACTATATTGCCAAAAGTATTCGCTCACCCATCCAAATAATCAGAATCAGGCGTTCCAATCACTTCCATGGCCACAGGTGTATAAAATCAAGCACCTAGGCATGCAGACTGTTTTTACAAACATTTGTGAAAGAATGGGTCGCTCTCAGGAGCTCAGTGAATTCCAGCGTGGAACTGTGATAGGATGCCACCTGTGCAACAAATCCAGTCGTGAAATTTCCTCGCTCCTAAATATTCCACAGTCAACTGTCAGCTGTATTATAAGAACGTGGAAGTGTTTGGGAACGACAGCAACTCAGCCACGAAGTGGTAGGCCACGTAAACTGACGGAGCGGGGTCAGCGGATGCTGAGGCGCATTGTGCGAAGAGGTCACCAACTTTCTGCAGAGTCAATCGCTACAGACCTCCAAACTTCATGTGGCCTTCAGATTCGCTCAAGAACAGTGTGCAGAGAGCTTCATGGAATGGGTTTCCATGGCCGAGCAGCTGCATCCAAGCCATACATCACCAAGTGCAATGCAAAGCGTCGGATGCAGTGGTGTAAAGCACGCCGCCACTGGACTCTAGAGCAGTGGAGACGCGTTCTCTGGAGTGACGAATCGCGCTTCTCCATCTGGCAATCTGATGGACGAGTCTGGGTTTGGCGGTTGCCAGGAGAACAGTACTTGTCTGACTGCATTGTGCCAAGTGTAAAGTTTGGTGGAGGGGGGATTATGGTGTGGGGTTGTTTTTCAGGAGCTGGGCTTGGCCCCTTAGTTCCAGTGAAAGGAACTCTGAATGCTTCAGCATACCAAGACATTTTGGACAATTCCATGCTCCCAACTTTGTGGGAACAGTTTGGAGCTGGCCCCTTCCTCTTCCAACATGACTGTGCACCAGTGCACAAAGCAAGGTCCATAAAGACATGGATGACAGAGTCTGGTGTGGATGAACTTGACTGGCCTGCACCTGAGTCCTGACCTCAACCCGATAGAACACCTTTGGGATGAATTAGAGCGGAGACTGAGAGCCAGGCCTTCTCGTCCAACATCAGTGTGTGACCTCACAAATGCGCTTCTGGAAGAATGGTCAAAAATTCCCATAAACACACTCCTAAACCTTGTGGACAGCCTTCCCAGAAGAGTTGAAGCTGTTATAGCTGCAAAGGGTGGACCGACGTCATATTGAACCCTATGGATTAGGAATGGGATGTCACTTAAGTTCATATGCGAGTCAAGGCAGGTGAGCGAATACTTTTGGCAATATAGTGTATGTAGACTGTTAAGAAGCTCAAAGCTCAAAAAAAATAAAGAAAATATAGATATGTTGCATATAGCGCTTGTATTCTTGCAAAGTTATATGTATATTTTATATTTAAATATTTGATGTTTAAATATTATTTTTCTCTTTTGTTTACAGTTTAATATTTTGCTATTTTATAATTTGTCCCTTGTATTTGTTAGGGTACATGTCATCTATTATTTGAATTGTATTTGCACATTATTCAGCTGCTGCTATACGTACTGTATTGTCTCTTTGCACTGTCTTTTGTCTTGCAGTGTTTGCACCAAGATGTACCTTATGTAGCTAGGACAGCTTACTTTCTGTCCTTAGCTCTGTGTTTTGTATTATTATATGTTGTTGTTGTGGTGTTTATGTAGCACCAGGGTCCTGGAGAAATGTTGTCTCATTTCACTGTGTACTGCATCAGCTATATGTGGTCAAAAGGACAATAAAAGCTTCTTGACTTGACTTGATTTGAATGTATTCTTTGTTTAATCATTATTTGTAAGTTTTAGGAGGATATTGCATATTTAGGTGTGCTTTTTTCTTCCTTCCCCTTCTTCCCCATTTTTTTCCTTTCTTCCCCACCCGAAACAGACTATTGTTCCCACAGACATACACACTCGTTTGTCTGGCGTCCTACACACACACACATATGAACGGAACACAGTTTTTAATTTTTTTTATGTTAAATAAATGATTAAAATAAAAAGAAGTTGAAATGTTTCACTTCTGCAACTTTTCATGTATGCATTTAAACTCCTGAGCGGTTATAGACTTGGAGGAAACAACGTGCTGCCCGCTGTGATGACCAGGAACATGGTGAGATTCTAAACTCTTTACACTCCAAGAAGCAATCTATTTTTTTGTGTTCTAAAGATTGTAATTTTTTTTTTTGGCACTTTTGCTTTTTTGGACAGTGGCAGTAAAAACACAGTGGGGAGAGATGGGATGATTTGCAGCAAAGGGCCTGAGCTGGAACTGAAGCTTGACTCCCTGAATCACAGTATGTGGTACGTGTTCTACCAGGTGAGGCGCTTGAGATGGTTGAGATGATTTTACTTTCAATTAAGGCAATATATTTCTTACTGTCTGTGTTGCTGTCATCTGCCAGCAGTTGTTCTTGAAATGGACCTCATCAATCTCTTTCCTGTTCTACAAATCCCCCCTTTTGATCAGACGCTGGTCTTGCCGGGATAAATATTGGTAAGTGGTTGTACATTTGACTAGTTACTGGTCAGTGTTGTAGTAAATTTGATTATTGACAACTGTGTTTAGACTTCATGTCAACAGACATAAAATAAATGCTTATGATGACTTATATGAAATATTTCTGAAATAAGAACTTTCTCCCTGAGACCATCGGTTATTAAAAAATAACCTGCAAAACTATAATTATATAATTAATTAATAAATGTTGCCTTCATTAATGTATAATTCATTGGAGCAAAGTTTAACATATTTGAACCACTTATTGAACAACAAGAAGGCTGTTTATCTCTCTGTAGGCATCATGCTCAAACACTGCAGCAATCTAACATGTGCTTTGTGTATCAGAGGATCAGATGAGCCCACAGTGGACAACATGCAAGTCCTCAAGCTGAACTAGTGACAGTACATGCTGTAGCTTCCAGTTTCTCGAACATCATGTCTAATTCTATCCCATGTCTTCACACAAGTCTGGACTCAGTGACTTATTCCTCTTGTTCAACCAGGGCAAGTAAGCCCTGATACATAATGTTTGTTTATTTCACCATGGATTATCCAATCATATGGACATGTGCTGTTTTTTCAAGATTTCATTACTAATTTGTGAGTATTGGACAAGGTATTTGATCAATTCAAACTGTTTTTAACACTGAATATGTACATGTTTTCTTGCTTTAGTCTGACTGATATTTTTGTGCCTTGGTTTACAATGGACCTTATTCACTTAGTAATTTATCATAAGTTGTTGACAGTAAAATCTAGGCAAACCAACTGTAATGCATTACTGTGTTTTTTTACAGGTAAAATTCTGGCTAAATTGGAACTTTACAATAAAATATCATAATACGATAAACGGTTGTGTTGTGGTTTTTATCTGAGAAACGCTGTAATTAGGTTTACAGTATATTTGTTATTTTTTAACTAGTTTGTTGTAAATTAAACAGTTCTCAACTGTGAAATCTGCGGTTGCTAATAAAGCATACCGTAAAGTGGTGAACAGTGTCACCGTACAATTTACGGTAAAATTCTGGCAACCCAGCTGCCAGTATTTTACCGTAAAATATACAGATTTTTTTTTTTTTTTTACAGTGTAAGCCCCTCAGTTATGGAACAGCCTTCCAATTAGTGTTCGGGACTCAGACACAGTCCAGGCTGAAAACACATTTGTTTAGTCAAGTTTTCACCTGGCATACAGAACACTGTTTAATCTGTTGATACAAAATAAATAATAAATTAAAAACAAAACAAACAAACAAAAAAAACAGTACTCTAGCTACATGAAAATAAGTAAAAACATAAAAGCCACTGCTGGTAGTAGCTTGTGTGGCATGTTTCTTTTACAATTTATATTAAAAGCAAAATATATTATATTATTGTTCTTCTGAAATCTGGACATCCATCTGCATTGCTAGCATGAACATTCTTATGCTGATAATAATTATAATATCTGTAAGGAGGAGGTGGATGCAGACGGGGAAGAATCTATAGGCAGGGAGTTTAATAATAGAACTCACAAATATACAAACCGAAATGGAAGACAAAAACGAGTAGATGCAAATCCAAATACCAGAGAGGATAGTCAAGAAGGCAATGGCAAACAATGGAAACAAAAGAAGGCTTGGTATGCTGTTATACCTGGCAGACGTGCTTGACATGGGTTTGCAGTATATGAATATGCCGTCTTTATAGACAATCATGCAGTGGTTCAATAAGTCCCAGAAGATTTTGTTTACACAGTATTGAAAAACTGCTGGTGCTGGTGGCCCCTAGTGATAAAGAAGACGATTTTCCACTCATCCCACTCTCGAATCTGGATGAGATTGTACACACTCCTTAGGTCTGGTTTAGTAAAGATGTCTCCACAAGATCTTAGTAAAGTACTAAGTACAGAACTCCACAAAGAAAAATCCTGCTGCAGTGGAAGCAGTAGAGGGGCGTATAAAATTGGCAGCTAGAGCCTCCTCAATATATTCCTCCATGGCCTTGGTCTCAGGGATGAAGGGGTAACTTCACTGCCCTATGCCTTTATGGCTAAAGTTAAAAAGGAAAACTACTAACCCGAGGAAAACTATTTATTGCCCAGTATGTATTGAAGAATAGACTGGTCTCGGGGTGGGAGGAGTCAGTGCTGACACTACTCTTCCCTCTGTACTGGACTGTACAATAAAACACACACTACACACAATACACTCCGGTTTATACAGAACTCTCAATACACTCCGGTTTATACAGAACTCTCAGTACACTCTGGTTTATACAGAACTCTCAATACACTCCGGTTTATACAGAACTCTCAATACACTCCGGTTTATACAGAACTCTCAATACACTCCGGTTTATACAGAACTCTCAATACACTCCGGTTTATACAGAACTCTCAACACACTCTGGTTTATACAGAACTCTCAATACACTCCGGTTTATACAGAACTCTCAATACACTCCGGTTTATACAGAACTCTCAACACACTCTGGTTTATACAGAACTCTCAATACACTCCGGTTTATACAGAACTCTCAACACACTCCGGTTTATACAGAACTCTCAATACACTCTGGTTTATACAGAACTCTCAGTACACTCTGGTTTATACAGAACTCTCAATACACTCCGGTTTATACAGAACTCTCAATACACTCTGGTTTATACAGAACTCTCAGTACACTCTGGTTTATACAGAACTCTCAATACACTCTGGTTTATACAGAACTCTCAATACACTCCGGTTTATACAGAACTCTCAGTACATTCTGGTTTATACAGAACTCTCAATACACTCCGGTTTATACAGAACTCTCAATACACTCCGGTTTATACAGAACTCTCAATACACTCCGGTTTATACAGAACTCTCAATACACTCCGGTTTATACAGAACTCTCAATACACTCTGGTTTATACAGAACTCTCAGTACAGTCTGGTTTATACAGAACTCTCAGTACACTCTGGTTTATACAGAACTCTCAATACACTCTGGTTTATACAGAACTCTCAATACACTCCGGTTTATACAGAACTCTCAATACACTCCGGTTTATACAGAACTCTCAATACACTCTGGTTTATACAGAACTCTCAGTACACTCCGGTTTATACAGAACTCTCAATACACTCTGGTTTATACAGAACTCTCAGTACACTCTGGTTTATACAGAACTCTCAATACACTCCGGTTTATACAGAACTCTCAATACACTGAGATTTGCACAGAACTCATAAACATGCAGTTTTTGCACATAACAGTTTTTGCACATCGAATCGGTCTGTAACCTTAAACACTTGTCTTGCACATTACTTGTTTTTCATCTCATTCTCCATATTTATTCCTAAATCTCTGTATTTAGCATTTTTCTGATATATTTTCTTATATTGTTGTATTCTGCTATATTTTGTAATATTTTATATTTTGTTATTTGATATATTTTTGTTATATTCTATATTTTGTTATTTGATATATTTTTTGTTATATTTTGTACCCTAATTTGGGTATTTTAGTATTTTTGTTAAATTCCTTCCTATTTTATTATTACCTGTGTTTGTGGATACTCCTGGAAACTGTGAATTTCCCTTTGGGATGAATAAAGTATCTATCTATCTATCTATCTATCTATCTATCTATCTATCTATCTATCTATCTATCTATCTATCTATCTATCTATCTATCTATCTATCTATCTAGGACTGTTGCACATGCACATTGGCACAAGTAACTTATTATTATTAATAATATTATTGGCACAAGTAACTTATAAACTATTATTATTTTATGTAGCTTATTTCTGTATTTATATAGTTAATGTTTTAATATTTTAAGGTTTGTTTTGTGTTTTTATGTTTATTCATTGTATATGTTTGAATAGTTGTTTTATGTAGTTGTATAAAATATAATTAAAATAAATTTCTCAAATAAAAAATGTTGTTCTTACAATTAAAGCTTATTTGTATATGTAGTTTGTCTGTGTGGCAGTGGGGTTGTGGTTAAGCAGCAGCTGAGGACTAAAAGGTCCAGGTGCATTATAGATCCCCAGACTGTTATATACAATGAAGAGACACTTTACTCAGGCCTCCAGGGAATTCTGTTCCCGCTGTGATTTCAGTGTAAGAGACTGTTCTATAGCTGAAACTTGTTACACATAATAAATGTATTGAACTTTTTTTAGATAAACAGTAAAGCCTAGTGCTTAACTGATATGAGAAACCTAAAATAACAACACAAACTGCATTTTGTCTACAAATTAAACACAAACACATTCATAATAATAATAATAATAATAATAATAATAATAATCTGTCCAATCAGGATAATGTTCCTAAAGAGCTAGGTATTTACAGTTTTAATTGGAATATATTATGTTTAGTTCATGAAATCTAGTTTAGTTACAGAAAACTGAGCCAAAGCTATAATTATCAAATATATTTGAAGCAACACTTCAGAACCAGAATCAGCCGTGTACCTGTATCTCAATGACAAAGGACACATATTTGAGAATGATAAAATACACATCTGGGACAGAGCATACCAAAGGTTTGATAGAGAAGTGAATGAAGTCAAGTCAGCCATATATAACTGGGGCAGTGCATAGTGAAATGAAACAAGGTTTCTCCAGGCTTGAAATTATGGGATGAGGTAGCTCAGTGGTTAATGTGTTGACCTAATGATTGGAAGGTTGTAAGTTTGAATCCTGAAGCTGCTGTTGGGCCCTTAATCCTCAAATGTATAAAACAAGATAAATCTAAGTTGCTCTGGATAAGGTGTCTGTCAAATGCTGTAACAGTAAGTTGTCCTAGCCACATAAAGTGTATTGTGTGAAGTCATCTATATCCTGATGAAAAATCCTTGTGGTGGAGGTCTCAGGCATAAACTGTCTCCTATTTTTCATGGTGATCTTTCATCCACCCCCACGAAGATCAAGACCTCTTCACAGGTCCACCAGGAAAGCTATACCTAAGGAGCCATCCACTCTCACGTTCTCTGATCATTACTCCTAATATTTCAGTACTCTCTCTCCCTGCTCTCCTTCTATGGGGTCGTTACATCAGAACGATTTCCTAACTCCCCTTGTTCCCTTAAAGCAGGGGTGTCCAGTCTTATCTGCAAAGGGCCGCCGTGGGTGCAGGTTTTTATACCAATCAAGCAGGAACCACACCTGATTCCACCTGCTTAATCACTTGATATTGGCTTTCACTAGACTTGGTTGGTATAAAAACCTGCACTCACACTAGCCGCACCTGGGTATGTTTGGACACCACTGCCTTAAGGCTATCCAGGGAGGGGAGGGAATCCTTGACACTGAAGGATGCAAGTTTGTGGAATCCTGCCAACTTCCCTCAGACTGAGGAAGCTGATCAGATGAGTAGGGAATCGTTTTGATATATCTAGAAAGAAGTCCAGCTGACATGAATCAACTTCCAGATAACTGCGCCTGGATGACTGAGAATCTTCACAGACAAGTATATTTGACTGGCGATTGAACCTCTTATAATAAGACACTGAAGTCTTGAGGAACTTTGAAGTATATAATTATGTAAACTATCGAACAAAGAACGCAAAATATACCTTTTGATAGTATAAAATACGCAATGATAACAACAAAGGTGCATGAAAAAAAAAAACCGAACGTCACGATTTCGCGCATGCGCACTAAAGGGGAAACAGGTGCGCTGAATTCTCTGGCACACCTGTATACCGTACAGACCAGAGAAGACATCATTGTAAGAATCGAGGATCACTCTAAACCACGCTGAATCAATACTGGTCTCGCAAAAAAAAACAAGATGCAGCCAAGATGGATCCTAGTTCCACTTCTCTGCGCAGGATGGAGTTTAATGATCATGACCGCGGAAGCATTAGACCCAGTCTCGACCAGCCTGGGTGTTGGTGTTGCATCTGCCTTAACCGGATTTCTAGCTCGGTTTCCAGATGTGCTGTGTAACTATCAGGAGTGTTGCAGACCAGAGTGGATCTCTTACAACAAAACAGGTGTGTAAGTTATCTGTCAGGTAAAGGCACTTAGTTTATGTATGTACAGGAAGTTCTAGTATGGCATTCTTGTATTGGATGTCATGACTGCGAGTATTTATTATCACCTAAAATCATTACGTGTTTTCAAAACATGTCTTTAATCGCAAATCATTTATTGACATGGGCACAGTGAGGAAAACAAGTTCCCCTGTACAATGAAATTATTTCTTTGCTATCTACAGTGAATGTCTGAACAAGTGTACAATATTGACTTATGTGCAAAACAATATTACAGTAACATGTGCAAACTGAATGCAACTGTAGATAATAATAGCAGCAGAAGTAACATTAACAAATGGGCAAAATGAGAAGGAGCAATTTCTGTTTGCAAGCTGATTCTGTTTCCAAAACAATCTTTATGTATGAGTTCATTTACAATGAAAGAAACAGCCCCATTGGTGTTCAATTCAAATCAATTCAATTTTATTTGTATAGCACTTTTAACAATGAACTTTGTCTCAAAGCAGCTTTACAGAACATAAGAAACAAAAACATAGTGCAAAAAGTCCTAGATGTTAGACAAAATCATCCCTAGTGAGCAAGCCTGAGGCGACTGTGGCAAGGACAAAACTCCCTTAGATGGTATGAGGAAACCTTGAAGAACCAGACTCAAAAGGGAAACCAGTGTATGTAGAATGTTAGTGTGTGTATTAATTAGGAGGTTGTTGTCGTCCTCGAAGTCCAAATATGGTTGGTATCGTTGCTTTGAATACCCAAAACCCAGCTGGAGCTGGTCCATCTCTGGATGCCTCAGGATCCTCGCAGGGTTGGCCTGTCTCCTAGAGCTGGCACAATCTACAGATGCCTCGGGATGGGTTGAAAAAGGTACAGGTGGAAAGGATTTAGTGTAGCTGCCATTCATGATATTAGCAACACTAGATGATGTGCATTTAATCAGATGTACTGGAGTACAAGGTTATGGGATGTATTGAGTGTATGCCTAGCTAAAGAGATGTCTTTAATCTACTTTTAAACTTGGAGACTGTGTCTGAGCCCCGGACACTGTCAGGAAGGCTATTCCAAAGCTTAGGAGCTAAATATGAAAACATTCTAACCCCTTTTATAGACTTTGATATTCTGGGAACTACCAGAAGTCCAGAGTTTTGTGATCTTAAGGAGCGTGGTGTATTGTGACATTTTAGAAGATTGGTTAGATACGTGGGAGCTAAACCATTTAGTGCCTTGTACATAAGTAGTGCTAGTTTATAATCAATTCTAAACTTAACAGGTAGCCAGTGCAGGGATGATAATTGGGGTTATATGATCACATTTTCTTGACCTAGTAAGAACTCTGGCAGCTGCATTCTGCACTAACTGTCGCTTGTTTATTGAGGATGCAGGACATCCACCTAGTAATGCGTCACAATAGTCCAGTCTGGAGGTCATGAATGCATGAACCAACATTTCTGCATCGGATACAGATAAAATGTTCCTAATATTTGTAAGGTGGAAGAAGGTGGTTTTTGTAATATTGGACATATGATTTTCAAAGTTGCTGTCTAATATTACGCCCAGGTCTTTCGCTGTTGAGCTAGTAGTAATAGTACATCCTTCTAAATGCAAGCTGAATTGCGAGAGCTTCTGTGTACTGGTTTTTGGACCAGTAAGTAATATCTGTCTTATCTGGATTTAGTAATAGAAAATTATTGATCTTTTATCTACCAGTCTTTGATATCTTTGACACACACAGTTAATCTTAAAATTTAGATTTGATCTGCTTTTGATGAGATGTATAACTGGGTATCGTCAGCATAACAATGGAAACTAATCCCATGTTTTCTAATGTTATCCATGGGAAGCATGTATATTGAGAACAGCAGAAGTCCTAAAACTGATCCTTGTGGGACCCCGTATTTAACTGGCATTACACTGGACAGATCTTCATTTAAATCTACAAAATGGTATTGATCAGACACGTAGGATCTAAACCATTTTAATGCCTGTCCCTGAATACCTGTGTGATTTTGTAAGCGATCCCCAAGAATATTATGATCTATATAATGCACCAACATTATACACCAATGCAGCATTAACAAGTAAGACTAATATTGAGATACAGCCATGGTCCAAAGCTAAAAGCAAGTCATTTGTGATCTTTGTGATTGTGAACTAATGCAGTTTCTGTGCTATGATGGGGCCTGAAACCTGACTGAAATTCTTCAAGGATATTGTTTTACTGTAAGAAGGAGCATAGTTGAGCAGACACCACCTTTTCTAATATTTTAGATATAAACAAAAAGTAGGGTCTAATTTAGTTTTTTTTAAGAAGAGGCTTAATGACTGCCAAACATTAGAGATTTAGGGACGTGACCTAAATATAGCGAGGAATTAATGTTCTATCAGCTGTATGTATCACTACTTTTAGTAATCTAGTTGAAATTGGATCTAACAAACATGTTGATTTAGCCGTGGTGATATGTTTATACAGCTCTTCCTGTCCTATACCTGTAAAGCATTGTAGCTCTAGATGTGGAGCTTTAGTCTGGACTGGATCACGGGGTGCTGTCAGAGGTTAAACACCCAATATTTTGTTCCTGATACTATCATTTTTTTCAGTAAAGAAATTCATAGTCCTCACTACTAAACTGTGATGGAATACTCTCTCTAGATATCTGAGGTTTTGTTAGCCTAGCCACTGTACTAAATAAGAATCTGAGATTGTTCTGGTTTATTGCTATCAGTTTGCTCAGATGCTTGCAGCTTTTAGAGCCTGTCTATAGCCGGACATACTGTCTTGATACACAATTCTAAAAACCTTCTAATTTAGTTTTTCTCCACTTTCACTCAAGGTTACGGGATGCTCTCTTGAGGGCGGGGTGCAGGTGTGTTCTGCCTTACCAAAACCTGGCTTAATGCATCAAGACTATAATCTGAGATCATTTCATTAACAATAAGTGCTTTAGGTGCAAGGCATCTAATATTGAGAAGCCTTTAGATTTTAGAAATAGTTTTTGGTTGCTTATTTAGCCTTTTTCTGGTTTTGTGGTGATGAGGTTATTTCGAGAGCTTTTAACAAATTTATTCTTTGATTTCACTATTCTGGGAACACAGTTTCTATAGGATGAGCTTTGTGTGCACTTGTATCAGTATGGTGAGTTGAACGGTAGCTATTATAATTGTGATCTGAGGTATGACTTACCAGTCAGATTGTGCGTAGTGTCCTGGAAATGTTGTCTGAGAGGACTGCTGCACCAACTAGGGTGCAGGCCATCAGTATGGTAGAGCCTAGGACGCTCCCAGAAAACATTCTGTTATCAACAAAGGCACCATGACTGTAACCATTCATTAAAAGCCTACTGAACCTCTCAATTTCTTGCTGGAACGTGGGAAGTGGTCCTGACACAATGATCCTCGTCATGGGCAATGTGCTGCTACCTTCTCAACCAGGCTCCTGAAGTCCTTCTCTGTCTGCCTCAGCCTGGTGTCGTTGGTGTTGCATTTTATCTTGATAACGGGCGTTATTGTACAGGCTTTTGAACCTATAAGTACAACCATTCTGACTGGAGCTGGCATGGCCGCTTTGGGAAAGAAATTGTACAATTATTTAGTTGAGACATGTAATGAGCACTGGGTCGGCTTCAGACTGGTAAGCACAAACGCATGATGTTATATAATTGTGTGAGTGTAAATGTTTTTCATTTGCTGGAGGTTTTTTGGTTTGGCTAGCTTTAGCTTATCTGTTTGTTTGGGGTGCTCTGGGTAGTATAGATTTTCTTTCAGTTTACTCTTCTCTTTACAATTAGGAAACTATTCAGGATTAACACCTAAACTTCTACATCGATCGGCCTTAACATTAAAACCACTGATAGGTGAAGTGAAATTGAATAGTTCCCTAAAATAAGGTGGAATATATTTTGCTATAAGTAAAGAGTCAGTTCTCAGTGTTGGAAGCAGGAAAAAATGGGCAAGTGAAAGAATCTGAGTGACTTGAGGCTCATTGATGTGCTTGGGGTGTGAAGGCTAATCCATCTGGTCCAGTCTCGCAGATATACAGAACTAATATAGCACAAATAATGCAAGAGGCATCACTGTATCACTGTTTAAATCTGCAGTGACGGAGCTTAGAGTATAGGAGACATTTACAAAAGACATCATTTACTTAGTACACGCACAAGGTAAGTATGAAGATGAATCAACAACGACCATCTTTTTCTAGAATATTCCATAGATTCCATCAGGTGTAGCAACCATGTTTCTTTCCTTACCTTTACATTTACAGCACTTTGCACACTTGCTTTTCCAGCACGATGTACGTATGTATGTGTGTTTTTGAAGACTCTTTCAGGAAACACACTGATACTAGTTCACTCTGTCACAGTTCAAAGAATTTTCCATGAATTTAAAAGCAGATAGGAAAAAATAAGTGCTAGTTTTAGTATTTCAGGAAGAGGTAGATCATCTCATCTATTGTGGTGTTGCATAATGGCCCATTCTTCATTTGTTTTCAGGTCTTGAAGCAGATCTGCAGAGCAAGCTGTTTGGCCAGCATTTAGCATCTCGTGTCATCCTCAAAGCTGTGACCGGCTTTATGAACAATGAGAATCCGAAGAAGCCCCTCGTCCTCTCATTGCACGGTTGGACCGGCACAGGCAAAAACTTTGTCAGTCAGATAATCGCAAATAACATTTATCAGAATGGAATGAAGAGCAGATTTGTGCACTTGTTTGCTGCCACTGTACACTTCCCACATGAAGCTGAGCTGAAACTGTACAAGGTACTGCACGAGTTACATCCTTTAAATCTGACAGACAACACTATAAGCTACACTAGCCTGGATCACAGGCTTGCGGTGTTCTGAGGTTGAGGTCAGGACTCAAGTTCCTCCACACCAAACTCACTCATCCATGTCTTTATGGACCTTGCTTTGTGCACTGGTGTACAGTCATGTTGGAACAGGAAGGGGTCACCCACAAATTTGGAGCATGAAATTGTCCAAAATGTCTTGGTATGCTGAAGCCAAGGGGCCAAGACCAACCCCTGAAAAACTACCCCTTGTATTCAATGATTTGGAGGGTTGTCCCAAACCTTTGGCAATATCGTGTATAAGTAGACTAAAATGTGTTTGGAGTATCCAAAATGTACCGAATGGAACACCAGTAAAATGCACACTCTGACATAGCCTTATTTATCGATGTACATATTTACATATTTATCTGCACTTGTTCATTTGCACAATTTCTACTATTTGCACTTCTGGTAGATGTTAAACAGCATTTCGTTGCTATGTACCTGTACTTTGCAATGGCAATAAAGATCTATCTATCTATCTATCTATCTATCTATCTATCTATCTATCTATCTATCTATCTATCTATCTATCTATCTATCGCTTTCTAGGCACATGGTGATATAAAATGACCATTACCTTTCTTCTTACGATTAATCACAATATTCCTATTAATTAATCTCCAAATTTATAATCCATGTTTTTACTTCTTTTCACGTGTGTGTGTAGTCCCAACTGCAGCAGTGGATAAAGGGCAACGTTTCTGCCTGCCCACGGTCCATGTTCATATTTGATGAAATGGATCAGATGAACCCGGGCCTGATCGACAGCATCAAACCCTACGTAGATTATTATGAAACTCTAGACGGAGTCTCCTACCGCAAGGCCATCTTTATCTTTCTAAGGTCTCTAACATCATCATTGGGCAGTTAAATAATACATTTTGTTGTATATTTACATACAAATAATTACATTTGTTGTACATTTAATTACATAATATTTTAGTTTAATGTAATGACGTTATTGTTGGCTCCAGGGTCTGTATGGATTCAGGCAGAACAAACTCATGAACTCTTTATGCCAAGATTCATATTTTCCATGTTTATGGCATTTTAAACAGCATTTTTAATCGAGTATATGAGGGACACTGACCTGCACCAGAAAACTGTTAATTGTAATGTAAATTGCTTGAATTTCATCATCTTTATATTTTCCCATAGCACAGCTTGCTTTGAAAATCCATTCAGATCGGATTTCATGCTGTCTGTCAAATTAGCCTGTACACATACACTACTCTCTTGTCACCCAGTATCTAATGGGCTCAGATTTAGGTATCAGAACTGTTTTAAGATAAACATAAATGAGTACAGTATTGGTCCAATACCAGTAATGATATAAATGCATCCCTACAGTATGTATAATCAGATTTAGAAATGTTTAATGAAAATAAATTGTAAAATGATCTGTTATCAAATGGAACAGGTTTAATGCCCCCTTTATGTTTTTGTTTCTACTTCATAGTAACATCGGTGGTAAAGAAATCGTGCAGGTGGCACTGGATTTTTGGAAAGCGGGAAGGGCTCGAGAAGAGATTGAGCTGAAAGATTTGGAGAAAGCCGTGTCACTGTCTGTTTTTAACAACAAGAACAGTACGTAGAGCAGGATTCCTGAGTGACATAACACTAGCTTGTGAATTTTAACAAAGCCACAATAACCCATGGGCAGAAGTCCAAGAGGCTGTGACTATAAAGCTATATTCATACATACAGTGATTTTATTACTACAAGTCTCTGTATTAAGTCAGCAGGAGGGCGTTCCTGTTACTGGTCGTCAGTGATGAGCAGTGGCGGCCGGTCAATAGGGGGTGCTGGTCAGCCACCCCCTTAGTTAGCCAAAGAAGAATGCTTCTTTAACATGTTAACGATAATTATATATTAAAATAACGAAATAAAATCATTTAGTCGTACTATTCCACTGTTACTCATATCTTTTATTTAAAATAAAAAAAAATCGAAACTGTATTTAGTTCATTTGTGTGTGCAGGGCGCCGGACAAATGAGTGTGTATGTAGGTCTGTAAACTTTTGAAAAGCATGTGACTTGAGGCTGAGCTCTGATTGGCTTGTTTCAAATTGTCCCTGGGCTGCAGCACTCTGCACCCCAAACCCTCCCACTTTTGTTGTCAGCAAATCAATATTGGTTTTATCTATTTGGCCTCATGTGATTGGGCCATTCTCATCGAGTCTCATTACTGCTCAGCAGATTGTCAGTTAACCGGCAAGTACTGATTAATGTTGAAGCAAGCGAAATATCTCGAGATAAAAGAAAATTTGGTTATACCTTTACAAAAATACCCTTTCAGGTGTTCAGATGAGGAAAAGAATCAAGGAGCTTGGACCAGATCAATCCAATCTGCAAATGCAGCAGCAGTCAGTTGATAGCGTTTGAGCTAACACTTTTCCAGCACTTCTTATTGAATGCATGGGCCATGCTGTCAGTGGGAAAAGAGACTAGTGACTGAGATGACTGACTTTAATCAGAAGGTCATTGAGAAACTTGCAAGCCAGAAAGAAGGAGAGCAAAAGTTCTTTTCAAATAGTGCTAGTAAATCTACATCATATCATACGAGATGAAGGAGAAGCAGCGTGTGCTCGTTGCCACAGATCACGATGCCCTCTTCTGTCTTCACTCCCATTGCTAGTGGCTGCACCGAGTCGCTCCACATTTGCGTGAAGGTCATGCTGACAACGGTCTCACTGAGATCACCAGGTCTTACTGAAAAAAATGATCAGCAGTTGGGGATTAGCTTTGACAAAACTAGGAGTGTTTCTGTAGAAAAATTAAGTAAAAGTAACCCTCAGGAAAAAATACACAGAATTAAGAATAATAAAACACTAAATGAACATCACTGACATTAAATTAACTAATTAAAATCACAAAATTATCAGTTTAAAAATAGATTGTTAAACATGATTGAGTCATGTATTTCAGAACGTGCACACGAGTGCAAACAGCCATCCCGGTTTAACAAGTTAAAATTGTCTCAACTTTGAGGCATCGCCGAACACGCCCTTGCATCTCATCGCAAACTTGTCGCTCATATCACTGGAAGTCACCACCTTTCACAGAAAATGAATGATCTCCAGTCACTTTGTTGCTGTGAATCACTGTATGTGTGTGAAAGTAGCATTAGAGTATGCTCAGCAGTTTTATTTTTCATATTTTCATGCAATGTATCATAAACAGGAAAGTAAGTACAGATGCTCTTTATTCATTCGGAAGCCAGCATCATGTATCCCTATGCCGAATGCAATTGCTTTATAAGTGAAGGCAATTCAACAAACTTCTTTCGTTAGTGAGCGCTCTTTTAACACACTTAACTTTAACTTTACGAGATGATGCCTTTAAAAATACAGTTTATAGATGGATGCTGACCTGAAAGTGATGTAGAATTTTACTAAGTTTGTGTTTGAAAGCTTTAGGAGGAACAACACATTTAAGAACATTCCACTCTCTCTGTCTCTGTTTTTCTAGGTGGGTTTTGGCACACAAGCCTAATAGACAAGAACTTGGTGGACTTCTTTGTGCCCTTTCTCCCCCTGGAGCTCAAACACGTTGTGCAGTGCGGCCGAGCCGAGATGATCAGCAAGGGCCTGAAACCCAACGAAGAGGCTTTGGAGCAAATGGCACGTGACATGAGATATTTCCCTCATGACGAGCGTGTCTTTGCAGAGCGGGGCTGCAAGGTTATCTCCAGCAGGCTGAACTACTACATTTAAAAAAGACGGAGAGACTCAATGCTGTGTGTGCTGTCCCTGAAGAAGTGCAGTGGGTTCGGAGGGAACCGTATCTGCCGTATCCAAGCAGGAAGTCCACCTGATCACTACTCTGATGTCATTCATCACATGTAGAAGGAAGGAGCAGGGTTTTTTTAATTAATTGCAATGGTTTATAATATTTCTGTTTTTAACATGAATCACTGATAAATGATGCAGGCTTGACCTCTTGGAGATTCAAGTCTCATTATTAATCTGGTGACTGCATGAATATGTTGAACCTTAAATGGTCAAAATTGTCATGCACTATTAATGAACTATATACTTTTAGTTGTCTTCATTTTTATATGTACAGTGTATATATGTATAACATTTTTAATGTCAAAATCCTGCAATACCTGTGTTACCTGTAAGTGCTGCTTTGCATGTGTTCTCTCTCCCTTTTTGTTCTTTTGGTGTCTTGCTCTGTTGCCTCTGGCTCCCTGTGCTCTGCTGCAGGTGGACAAATGGACCAATCAAGAACAGGAATCCAACCATAGGGGGTGGAGCCTACTGTTTATAAGCAGCCTAAGAAGCACTGGAGGGGAGAAAACGGCTTTGTTAGACTTTAGTGGTTTCCCCATCTGTTGTTACCCCTGAAGTTGGTGGTGTGGAGAATGCCTATGCTGTTTCTGGGACTTCAGGTGCAAAGCAGGTTGAGGTCTGTGCCAAAGTGCACATTGCACGTCTCCAAATTGAGGCTCAAGAAAAGCCAGAGACACGTGAAACAGAGATAGAGTTTAAGTTGGCAGTGAGCAAGATGGAACTCGAGGTAGACCGGAAGGTTTGAATACGGCGAGTGGACTTGGTAGATCTCTTCAATGAATTGTACCTCCTGTAAGACCAATCCCAAGGCCATATTCCATTTATAACACTCAGGTTGTTTTTGAGTGCATAGCTATAGTCCTAAATTGGCCAAAAGATGTCTGGTCCTCCTTGCGTCATTGTAAGCTTGTAGGAAAATCTCAGGAAGTGAGCTCATCATTATCCCTGCAAGACAGTCTACAGTATGCGCAAGTAAAAGCTGCTATACTACATGCTTATGAGGTCTCTGAAGCCTACCAGCAAAGATTCAGTAATTTTAAGAAAGTGCCTACACAAACATTTGTAGAGGTTGCAAGAGAGAAGGAGACCTTGTTGGACAAATGGTGTGCTGCAAGTTAAGCTAATGATTTTGACTCTTTGTGGGAGCTGTTATTGCTTGAAGAATTTAAGAATGGTCTACCTGATCGTGTCGTGGTCTGCCTGATCTGAATGAGAGAGAGAGTAAGAAGGTGTTCTAACAGACCAAGATGGAACCCCTTTTAGTAAATGATCAACCGTCAAAGGTGTAGCCTAGTCTGTAACAGTAACCTGATGAGCTTGATCTTATTCTTTACTGGTGTTCATGAGCTTTTCTTAATCTAAACAGAAACCAGAGCTCAGGAGTGTGTGTGAGTCAGATTGGTGACGGGCGAGGCAGCAGACCCATCTTTTTTCTTCTTTTTTTTTTAACCCATATAAAACTTTTAATAACTTAAAGTTTCTAATTAAGGTTTTAATGATTCTAAGTCATTAATTTCTAATTCTATTTAATTGAGTTGGAATGTTATAGCTGATTATTTCACCAGACTGTACTTCTGCCGCTGTGTGAGACAACACAAACGTTTATTTATTGTAATAAAAACTCAGACTGTTTGTGCAGAATTTTGAACAAGCGTTATGTCATCATCTGCTCATTAGCGTTCCTGCTGGGTCAGTGGAACAGAAAAACAACCCGAAAGAGCAATGAAAAATCATGTTCCTCTGTATATGTGTGCATATTTGTTTCACAGGTACAGATATGAGATATTTTTACACAACAATAATCAATAAGTCTAAATCTTTTTTCATGGTGTTAGCAGTCTCACTTACCTGGGTTAGAGAACTGGACCATGGTGCAATGGAAGAACACTGACTGGTCTGATGAACTGTGTTTCTTTTACATCATGTGGACAGGGAGAAAGAGATGGCACCAGGATAAAGTATGGGGGAAAAGGCAAGCTGGTGTGATACTATGAGCAGATGTTCTGCTAGGAAACCTTGGGTCGTGACATTTATGTGAACGTTACTTTAATATGTACCACCTACCTTAACATCTTGTAAGCCAAGTGCACTATATTGCCAAAAGTTTTGGGACACCCCTCCCAATCATTGAATTCAGGGGTTGGGTTTGGCCCCTTAGTCCCAGTGAAAGGAACTCTTAATGCTTCAGCTTCATACCAAGACATTTCGGACAAATTTCTGTTGTGGGAACAGTTTGGGGATAACCCCTTCCTGTTCCAACATGACTGCACACCAGTGCACAAAGCAAGGTCCATAGTTTGGTGTGGAGGAACTTGACTGGCCTGCACAGAGTCCTGCCCTCAACCCGATAGAACACCTTTGGCATGAATTAGAGTGGAGACTGTGAGCCAGGGCAAAACTGGGACATCTGCTTTTACATGTACATGAATTTAATATGGAGTTGGCCTGCCCTTTGCAGCTATAACAGCTTCAAGTCTTCTGGGAAGGCTTTCCACAAGGTTTAGGAGTGTGTTTATGGGAATTTTTCCTCTAGAAGCGCATTTGTGGGGTCAGGCACTGATGTTGGACAAGAAAGCCCAACCCCTGAACCCTGAAGGGGTGTCCCAAAACATTTGGCAATATATTGTACATCCTATGATGGAAATGGTATTCCCTAAAGGGAGTGGCCTCTTTCAGCAGGATAATGCACCCTGCCACAAGGCAAAATTTGTTCAGGAATGGTTTAAGAATTGACGCAGCATGTAGTGTACAGTATATACTGGTGTTCCACTCTATGCAATGGTGTCAGCATGCAAAGCTCCACTGATGTCATATGCCACTGGCTTGCAGCATTGGTGTGATGTATCTACATGCTGTTTTTTCATTTTGACAATGGAAAGGGAAGTAATTACGAACACTTTCAGTTCTCTTAAATGTAGAATGAGACAACATCATGCTTTTTCTGAGCAGGGTACTCTATTTAGCATTCAAATTTACTACTAATAAAAAAAAAAAAAAAGCTTTTTACATGAACCATGCCAGTTTAGCCTTAAATATATCCAGTTAAGCCTTTAAATTATAACCTGTACATTTTGAATCCAAAGGTAATGTGACGTTCTTGCATTATAATCTTTAACAAAGCCTAGAACATAAAAAGCTACGATTATTCTGTATATCATTACATATTTACCGAACAGTTTCTTAGTGTTTTATTCGACTTAAGTATTCTGTAATCAGATCATAGCTTTGAACAGATGCATGAAATCCCACAACATAAAATCTTTATTTCAAAAGATCTTTAATACAATCCACTGTATGATTTATTAATACAATGTTCCTCTGCACGAGCATAGCCCAGTATAGGGTTTTTTTTCCATATTCTAACACACCACTGAAAAATCTGCTGAGTAGAAACAATTGTGTTAGATCAGGAAAAATCAATAATAGGTGTAGTTTTGTGGCCCTTCAGGACTGCAGTCCAGACTCTTTTGTTAGCCAACGAACAGCAGTTTGGTTTTTGTTTTAGTTGTATCTCCTGCACTTTGGAGAAAATGTTGATAATCCAGCACCACTGTGTATCCAATGCTGCACATTTAGGCACAGTCCATTAATTCCCCAATCACACCAAGAGCACAGCGTTAATGCAGCCGTCGTTTTCTGGGTTATTGGTCACTTGTGCATATTTACCTACAAAAGAAACACATTACACACATGAATAGTGCGAGATTATGTTAAAACGCTCATCTCAGACATCACTATGACAATACATCATGATAAAGAAACCTAGGGCCAGAAGTAACAAATATTTCCTTGTTTATGTTTATATTAAGAGAATACAAATGACCTCATTAAATACAAATATTGTAATTGGAAAGTATTTAAAATAACTAAATAAATAAATAAATCACTCACCCCAGATGACCTTGCCACCTTGTGTGACCAGACCAAGCTCACTGATGTTGACCTCAATGACTGTTCCCTTGGTGATGACTCCAAGTGTTGTGTAGAGAGGAGAGGAGGGGTTCTTCTTCACACCCAGGATGGGCAGGTGGAATGTAGCCTTCAGCTCGGGGTGAGTTACGTGTGCCTTCTTAAACCTTAGACCCTGCGAGAAGACACAAACAGAAAAGGGTGTTGGGGTGAATTTAACATCGACACTACTCAAACTATCTAAATGATCAAAAGTGTAACTCTCTAGTAAAACTATATTGGCGTCTTACCATCGGCCTGATGAAGCGTTCGTATTTTGGTGGTTTGCGAGTGAAACCGTCTCCAACAAAGCACACTTTGGTCACCATTCTCTTCCAGGCTTTCTTTTGGCGCTTTCCAGTGCGAATCACCTTCAGGACCTCCGTCTCACCCTGAGCACGCACTTTGGGAAGAGGGACCTCCCACTTTCCCTACAAACACCACAAAAATATTGTCTTTAACAGATCACAGACTGTAAAAATACTATAACAGACATGAAAAAAAAAATTCAGTGTAGGGTTTAACAGGAGCTTATTGTAGCACAACATAACTATTTCAGCGCTACTTGTCTCAGTATACTGTCTAATGCTATGTTTGCACATACAGCAGATTGCAGCAAGGCGACTGGATTCCATTCAGTTTGAATGAGATCAGGCGACTTCCAGCAGAGAGTGACCGCTACCCTTGGTAACTAGATGTGGGTGTGTCCAGAAACATGAAAATGCTCTGTAATAGTTATTGGCCATAACTTACAGCTTTCTCTTTCCTCTTCTGTTTGATCATGTTAGACAGAACTTTGGCACGAGACTGGCCCTCTCTGTCCAGCAAATAAGCTGGCACTGCTCCTTCAGGTGTCTTGTCGTCATCTTTCTGTTTGGTTCTTCTTTGTTCGTGCATCTTAATTCTGCAAGCAGGGAAAAAAAAGCAGAATCCAGAAAAATGAGTAAACATTATCCATACAGACCTTAACACACAGCTACATGAATAAACCCCATACACTTCTCAACAGATTTCTCAAATATTAAGCACCTTTCCCCCCCCCAAGTCAGGCAAAAGAAAATGTGAATTTGTTTCAACAACATCGTGAAGCTTTCTCGACTAATTTTCATACTGGTGAAATACTAGTTTTCAGTAAACAAGTCTGCTTTTGCTTATTTTGAAAAAGGATTCATACTACGCACACATAATGCTATTTCAGACGCAGCTCAGGACAGTTTTCTCCAGCTAAACACTTGGTCCTTAAACCAAGTGGAACTATGGAACATAAAATCATAGCGTTGGATAAAAGAAATGTCATTTCTCAGTGACAAATTCAAGCATTTGTACTTGGATACAACAATGTGTCTATTCCTCCATCTTCACTGTGACCAATGAACACTGTACCACCACCTACCCCCCCCCACACACACACACATGAAGTGGGGCAAGTTTATGGAAGAAAAGCCACACTGAAAAGCTCAATTCCTGATTACTGACCAGATGAAAACAAAATGTAAAATGAATGAACGAGTGTGGGTGGGTCAGCGCTCTATGGGCTGTCTCACTTAAAATTTGTCAGTGATTCATTTGCACAGAGCATTTTGGACCCAGAGAGGATCCACTGCAATCTTGGCAGCAATATTTTATACTACAAAAAAAAATCTTCAGGATTTAAGCCACTGTATAGAAATGTGTCATTAAAATAAACCATCGAAATGTATACAAGCCTTCATTTATAGACTTCTGTGACAAAAATGTAGCTCCCAAAATCTGCTAAAATACTGTCTTTTTTTTTTTTTTTTTTTGGATTACAGGATTAAAGAATCATGAAGTTAATTCTAGGCCCAAATATTGTGCTTTTTGTGCCCCAACATCTCCACAGTCGAGAAGGGAGAGATATTGTGTATAGTGTACTCACGTTTTCTTCATCTGGATCTTCTCAGCATGCCTCTGTTTGTGGTACAGTTTGGCTTTCAGACCGATGAGCTTCTTGGCTTTGTGCGAGCGCTCGTGCGCCTCACGGCTCTCCTTCTTCCTTTTTCTCTCATGGTGGTCGAGCCGGTAACCGTGACGCTTACGGTGAAGCTCGATATGCTCGTTCTGCGGCTGTAGAATACGTAACACAAAAGGTCAGACGCTTGCTAAAAATACTTCAGTTTTTAAATGCTTCATTTCTCTTTGGTTGTGTAATAATGTCACTGCCTCAGAATGGGAGACTAAGCGAGCAAGACTTTACACATCTTTAGGCAGACCGAGTGTATTTATAGAAATGGCTCATTGCTCAACATGATCCTTGCAGTCAGATGCCATTGTTTACACTGTGGCTGTAAAATGTATGGATGTTGCCATAAAGTAGAGAAGAAAAACAAACGGTTTCCTTTACTTTTCTGAATTCGGACAGTGAATTCCGGTCTAAAGGTCCGATCAGTTTTCCTCAAACCTTCATCTGAGTGAACATTCAATTCCAGTTTTATATTTAATTCTGATTAAATATTTCTGATATATTTTTTGTTTTACTTTATGGGTGGGAGAGCAATACACAAGGTCACGTGATCACAATACAGCAGGCTTACGTCACAGGTCAGGTGTAAAGACCTGAACCTATTCACTCACTCGGTCTCGAAAACTATTGCTTAATTCACACAACTTTAAAGCACTGAAAGTAAATTCAAGTTATTATATAAAAAGTATATCCGCAGTTCACACATTACAGCTGAGTGTAAACTTTTCCATACTTTTAGGCTATAATGAAGACACATGTCACAGATGTTCCTTCATTATAGCAAAAATGGCCAAATTGTGTACGCAAAGATATTAACAGTGATAAACAAAAACGTATGTCATAAAGCATAAAAGGAACTTGTACAAAAACTACCGTGAGCTTGTTGGCATCAACATATCGCCACCATATGCGCGTGCTAACCATTAGCCGACCAAATAGCGTTAGTTCTTCTTGAAATTCACGAGATAAAAGACAACCTTTTGCTTCTTACCATGTCGTTTGTGGATGTTTACGTATTCGAGAAGCTGTAGAAATGTTACGTGGACTGTTTGCTGTGGTTAAACAGTTATTATAGGGTCTTGATCGAGCCGTTTGGGTTTCTGATGTTATTTTTCCCCCAGAGCTCGTGCTTGAAAGGAAGCGCAACCTCTAAAATCGTCCGTCTTGACATCTTTAAATATTGTAAAATTATAAACAAAACCCAACCTGGACTGATTTTTCTTCAAATATCCGTGAATATTTATGTGAATTATTATTGTATAAATGTGTTAAAGATCCAGAGACGTGTTTTGTTTGTTTGTTTGTTTGTTTGTTTGTTTTATTTCCGGAACTAAATACAGCACATTTTTGTTCTTTAACGTGACATTTGGAGGCGGCACAGTGGTAAAGCATGGAAGGTTCGTCAAAGAAAAATAAACTCTTCTCTGGAGAGGTTTGTACTCATGTTTTTTCTTGAGCAGGTATATGATTGATTTATAGCTCATTATGAGTCACATGTTGATATTAGTGCACATTTTGGACCTGGTCTTCATGATGTAGACCCGTTTTAGGAAAGCAACAGTGTAACATGAGGACTGATTACAAATACTCCCTTATTCCCTACGTACGAGCCCTTAAAAGTGTATGAAATATTGCACTTAGTATTGCGTTATAGTGTCCTATAGGAGACCATTTGGAATTGATCCGCTTGTTCTGTATATATGGTCATTCTAAAGGGCACAGGGTCCTGGGCTTGGAAGAGGAAAAAAAAATAGGTACTACATGGTACAACTGAAACAGGATATGATGTAATGGCTATTACACCTTATACTTCACAAAATGACAAAAATGATGGAATTCAGCATTCATGTAAAGATTAGACTTATGTTTAGGACTGATGTCGTAATCACGTATCACGTGTTTTTGTGTCACGTCATCTTGTGTCCTTTCATTTCAGGGTGACGAAAAAGTCAACTGGAAAAAACGGAAAGCAGAAAGTAGGTAACGCTTTGGTACAGCTGATCATTTTGGCTAAGTGAAAATATTTGACCTGGCGGCTTTCTGGTTTGCACATTTATCTCGCCTTGAGACTCGCTGTGTGCCTAGTGTTCCCTGGATAGATTCCAGGTTCCTTTAGAGCCTGAGAAGCAGTACAGAAAACAGATGGATAGATATTATCTGTGAAAATAAAGATGCAGTTACAAGTGAAAAAGTTGCATTATTCTGGTTTGTGTTTTGTACCAAACCAAAACCAAGATGCCAGGACAGCTGTGTAAGCTTAATCATATGAGATGATGGGGTTTTTTTTGTCAGTGCAGATGATTATATGTGGTCTACTTTGTGTGCAGAGAAAGAACAGAAGAGGAAATGGAAGGAGGCCAAGCTGATTCAGCAGCTGGAGAAACAAAAGCAAAAGGAAGAAGAGGCGAAGCAGGAGGAGCAGGAGGAGGAGACGGAGGAGATGGCGAAGACTAAAGGTATTCTGACATCTCTTGGTAAAGAGGAACTTCGGATTTAATAGTGGTTTATCCACCTCCATATTTTACAGGTGTGTATCAGGTGCTCTTTTCTATTTGTCACCAAACATGCTGATGGTATGCATGACCAAAATGGTATTCTGACCCACACATCATGCCATTTGTAGTTCTAATGATGCTTGGTGAAGTTCTAGCACTGCATTTTTTTTTGTGAGAATGGCTTCTCAGAAAACTGATCTTTGGGCCCTCTTTTTTCCTCCTTCACCAGCCTTCTCCAAATTCATTGTGCAGTCTTCTCAGAACATTATTAATATAGCTAGGTAAACAAATGCGTGCTGCAGCGAGTTGAAATGAGTGTGATTTTATTTGCTTTATTACGTGTTATGTGGTGTTGAACCTGAGGAAAGGATTATATTATTATTATTATTATTATTATTATTATTATTATTATTATTATTATTATTGACATCTTTTAAAGGGTGTAATATGTATATACATTCTATATATATCCATAAAAGGCAGTAAATAATGTAATGTAAATGGCAAAAGGCAAAATATATGCTTAAAAATCAGTTATAATTGGACCATCAGCTTCATCATTGCCTCTGGTTTGTTCATTAGGAATAAATTGTTAACTTTACCATATTTATTCTGAATTTTTATCTTCATGTAAAGCTTCTTTGCAACAAAAGCACTGAAGTTCACAGTTTTATACATAGACAGACATAGTTTATCAGGCATTCAGAGGTATTTGAAGGTGCTGTACTAGAAAAATATTTAAAACCTGGTTATCCAATTTTCTAGTCAGTTCTAATGATTCAGTACTTGGGATTCGATTGAATCAGTTTCTCCGTCTCCTCCTCAGGTCGTTTGTACACAGTAAGTGTGGCTCTGCCGGGCTCTGTGTTGGATAATGCTCAGTCACCTGAACTTCGCACTTACCTGGCTGGACAGATCGCTCGTGCCTGCGCCGTCTTCTGCGTGGACGAGGTGGTGGTGTTCGATGAGCAGGGAGAAGACACAAAGTGAGTCCTGTAGCATGATGACGGTGTGTCCTGTACCAAGTCACATCTGTGCTTTCTATGAGTTATTTATTACCTTTCGAGATCTGTTTAAAATAAAAAAAATAAATAAAAGATACACACATCTCATGATGCTTATTATTCCAGAGTATGATATTTAAAACTTTTTGCTCTTTGACAACTCCAGACATGATCCAATCCAATATTTCTAACCCAATAGGTTTTTTGGTATATGATAGTGTACAGAAGTGATTCTTGATGCTGCGCTAAGCCTTTTGGACTCGTCTATAATTTCTTTAACTTGTTTTTTGTTGTGGGATTGTAGGGGAACTGTCGAGGGAGAGTTTAAAGGAGTTGGTAAGAAAGGTCAAGCGTGTGTTCAGCTGGCCCGGATCCTGCAGTTCCTGGAGTGTCCACAGTGAGTGCTGTTTCCTCACAGTAACACAAACAATACATTCCTGTAGGCATGGTAGTTGTAAGCTCTATTTTACCTCACAGTGCTTTCATAATTTTGGACTGTAACAGTACATTTCACATAAGATGTACACATTTTAATGAACATTTAAATCACACATTGAATGTCAAATCCAACCATCAGATTTAAAACCACCTCAAAAAAGTGGCAAGTGGAATGGGACCGGTGCATTCATAACGAACTGCACAAAATCATCCTGGCATAACATTATGATCAGTGAGAGGTGCCGTGAATAACACTGATTATCTCCTCATCATGGCACCTGTTAGTGGGTGGGATATATTAGGCAGCAGGTGAACATTTTGTCCTCAAAGTTAGAAGCAGGAAAAATAGACAAGCGTAAGGATTTGAGTGAGTTTGACAAGGGCCAAATTTTTATGGTTAGATGACTGGATCAGAGCATCTCCAAAACTGCAGCTCTTGTGGGGTGTTCCTGGTCTGCAGTGGTCAGTATCAATCAAAAGTATCCTTTAAGTTCTGTAAGTCCCATGGAGGCTCCACCTCGCAACTTGCAGGACTTAAAGGATCTGCTGCTAACATCTTAGTGCCAGATATCACAGCACACCTTCAGGGATCTACTGCCTTGATGGGTCAGGGCAGCAAAAGGTGGACAAACACAATATTAGGCAGGTGGTCATAATGTTATGCCTGATCGGTGTACACCTATCTAGACATAAATGTAAATAACTGCATTGTGTGAGGCATGGTGGTGTAGTTGTGGTTTTGCATATTCTGCCCTGACTCCAGTTTCCAGTTCCCAATCCAAAGACATAGTGATTGTCATCTCTAAATTGTCTGCGTGTTTGATTGTGCTCTGTGATCAGTTGGTTCCCCCATCCAGTCTGTAACCCAAGCCCCTCTGGAATAGTCTCCAGGCTTGCCATGTCCCTGTGTAGGATAAGATATACAGAAAAGGGAAAGATTGGTTGACTGCAGTGTTATTTTTGTGGAATGTTGCTTCTTCTATGTAGAAAATGTAGAATTTACATACTTGATTCACTCACACTGAGATACTGAGTAAAAAGAATTTCTTTATTATTGCGTAGATATTTGCGGAAAGCATTCTTCCCCAAACACCATGACCTGCAGTTCGCTGGTAGGTGCTGCTCTGCTTTTCTCTCTCCATGTTAAAGATCATTATTATGATTACGTTGTGTTATCTAAATATGGGTTGTGTCTGTGTGTGTTTTCAGGTCTTTTGAACCCTCTGGACAGCCCACATCACATGCGTATTGATGAGGAGTCAAATTTTAGAGAGGGCGTGGTTGTGGATCGGCCATGTAAAGCGGGAAAAGGGTCTTTCGTCAACTGCGGGATGAGAAAGGTGTGTGTGTGTGTGTGACATTGTGGGCTTGATGAGCACAAATCATCTCATTTTAATTTTCTGCAGTATAAGTAGTTGCAGAGTAAAGCCTGCGGATGGTTTCTTGTACAGAAGGAGATGGCCTCACTGTATTCCTGTTTTTAGGAAGTTCAGATAGATAAGCAGCTTCAGCCTGGACTGAGGGTGACTGTACGACTTAATAAAAACCAAAACACAGGTAATGCCCACTAGCAAAAACACACATACACAAATTATTGAACTGTACTAAGTACAACACAAATTCTTGCTCAGTTTTAGATATATCTAAAATAATACTTTTGCCAATCTACCACAGTATATTGAAGATAAAATTAAATCATGACTCAAAGTGCAGCTGTAATTTGACTGTATTTACATTAGATTCAACTTTATTGTCTTTGTATAGGCAACAGAGCTAGTTGCAGTTAGCATCGAACCAGAATTGCACAAAGTAATATGTATATGTGCATGATGATATAGATATGGATATGAGAGACCAGCTCAATGCAAATTATTCTGAACACAATACAAGGTGCAAATGGAGAAGTATAAACACAGAGCGTATTTTACTTTGTGAAGCCAAAACTAAAGGCGAAATGTCACAAAAGCAAGCATCACTAAGGAAGAAACCAGTGTCTGGTGATGTTCTTGGATCTGGATTAAGGCAAGACAGTCATTAAGAGCAAATGATTTGAAAGTATTAAAATTAAATTTTTTATTTGTTCAATTACTTCGGGTCCCTTAAATGGGGTGTTTGGTGGGGGTGGGCCTGGAGTGCTGGTGTTCTGACACGTTTTAACTATGATTTGTATTTAAACCCTTTAAAATAAACCTGAAGCTCTGGACTTTGAGCTCATATTCAAGTATGTTGCAGTGAATTGTCATATTGGCTATTACTGGGCTTAGAACTATATCTTTAAAAGCAGTGTTGAAATGTTTTGTTGAATATTCACGGTTTATGTGTGTTTGGTATGCAGAGAGCAGGGTGTATAAAGGAGTAGTCGTGGCTCCTCAAGTTCCCAGGACAGAAGGTGGGCTTTACTGGGGCTACAGCGTACGCCTTGCTTCCTGCCTCAGTGAGTAACACGTTTCATTTTATTTTTTTAACAAAAAGAGCCCAATGTCAAAGGAGTCCTGTGTATATACAGCTGTTTATAACTGTGTTACTATTGAACCAGTGTTTAGTATATTTATACTGTGAACTTTAGGACATAATAATACCCAAATTATTTGAATGGCTTAGAAATGTTAGTAGTTTTACCTGAAATTTTTTACCACTAGTAACTGTTTTTTAATAAATAAATATAAAACAATAAACAATACATTTTTGAAAAATCCATAATCAACTGGAAGTGTGTGTGTGTGTGTACGTACCCTAGGTGCCGTAATGACTGAGTGTCCATTTGAAGATGGCTATGATCTGACCATTGGGACATCGGAAAAAGGCAGCGATGCTGACGATACGACTCTTCCTCCATTCAGGTGTGTAAGAGCTCTGAGCTTTCCAAGGTTATAATCACTGGTGTTTAGTTTGTTGTGCCTTTGGTTTGAGTTTGGCTTCATGTAATGAAGCTTTTGTGTTGTGTTCCTGTATGTGTATTATCACTGTAGTAATCACAACATCAGACCTAGGAGCCTTTATGCATTTTGAGGTAGAAGCAACACCTTTATGCTAATGTGTGTTATGCGCAATAGCAATAGCAAAAGCAAAATAGGATGCACAATAGCATCCTATTTTACCCCAATTAAACTGCGAGACGAGACGACTGACTCCTAAATGTGGACACACAAATCTTGATACAGCGGCTTCACTTTCACTTGATACAGCGCCATCCTCTGTCCAGGCCGATGCAGAATGTTTTGAGGATAATATAAAATAAAATTCATTAATGAATTTTCAGTTTGACATTAGACAAGTATACAGTTATTGTCAGTTCAGTGTATTTATTATGGACGTCACCGAATAATTTCAAATTGAAAGCAGTAACAAACAAAAAAACCTTTTTGGTCCAACAAGACCTATTGATGGGAATTCATAAAATCCTTAGAATTGTTATACTTCTGTGAGTTCATCAATAATTATATGCTGTGGTACTACAGTGTGTAAGGTTCCGAACCACATTCATAGTTTCCAGTCCCGCTTGGTTACTGTTGCTGTGTACAGTAAGCATTTGCTGCATGTCAACTAAAAATAACTCCAAGATGATTACAAGCATTTAATGGTTGTCCTTTAGCATGCAAGGTTTGTGTGTAACCGCTGTCTATTTTTCTTTTTCTTTTTTTTATTAAATATGATTGGTGTCTGCTAATAAACAGATGCAGACCTTCATTAATGTTGTTTATTTTTTTTACATTTTTAAAACTGATAATGCAACAATTATTAATCCAGATCAGATACACATCATCTCCTGAGGTCTACTAAGGCTTAAATGAGGGATAAGAACAATATACAGTCCCTACAGGATTTCATGATTTTGCACTCACAGAAATAAAAGCAAACTTTGTGATGTTCCAGGGGATGTTTCAACAGATTTCTCAACAGATTTGGGCCAAGATGTGTCACGTGAGATCATCACAACATTCATCCAACCAAATCCCTCCTGCTTTCACCTACACCGAACATGAGTACGGTTATCATAGGGTACAGGGTAATACATGTGTCTTCACTGGTAGTGGTTTAAAAGGAAACACTCTGTTCTTGCAATTTCACCGACTCAAATAGTTTTCCTCAAAAAAAAAAGCCACAAAAAAACTCCCTGAAATCCTTGAGGGACTGATTATACCAGAAACACATCTGCAAAATTGATATGGATATAATAGGGCTGCTAGAATCTTCCAAAAATGGAGTAATGCATTGATCCAGTAACACAACCATTTGCACAGACTACTCTGACTCCATATCTAATGAACCAAAGGTCTCTGTATCTGCGCATGTGTCAGTAGCTACCAATGTCTTCACCGGCAAGGCATTTGGCTTCTCACTGAGAGAGACAGACTTGCGCAATACCACAGACATATTGAGCTTTGCCTATTGTAAGCAATTGCTCTGATCTACTGGTACTGTCTCCAGTATCATACACACACCATAGCACCCTAATGTAGGCCAGAAATAATGATGTGCCTAGTTACAGTTGTTACACTACAATTAAAATATGTTTAGGGGCAAAGGTTTGATTAGATAAATATGTTAAATGATAACCTATTTGCCTCTCTCTCATCTCAGGCATCTGTTAGTGGTCTTTGGTGGACTTCAGGGTCTGGAAGCGAGTGTGGACGCTGACCCAAACCTGGATGTAACAGACCCCAGTGTACTATTTGACCTCTACCTCAACACATGTCCTGGCCAGGGAAGCCGCACCATCCGCACCGAGGTGAGAGACAACACAAGTGACACATATTCAAAATCACACTGAAATGAACATGCTTGTATTCAGGGTTTAATCACTTTTTTTTCACCCCTCTCCAGGAAGCCATACTGATCTCCCTGTCATCATTGCGACAAAAAATCGCCACTGCTATATCTGACCAGGCTAAATGGTAACTTCAGGAAGTGACATCACACACATGAGCGCACTAATGAAGCTGTGCGGAAAAGAACATTTCATCTGCAAATGTTTTAGACCCAGCCACTGGATTTGAGGAATATTCTGGACTGTACTATTGCATCTTTTATTCTGTAATATTGTTAATATAATTATTTTGTCATTCCACACACACACACAAATATTTCTAATACAATTTGATAACAAAAAAAGACGCTCAGAGGCTTGTTTTTTTTTTTTTTTTTAAAGATATATAATGCTTTAAACCATTCAAAGTACAGAACATTCATAAAGACACAAGAACACAATTTGGTGCAGACACCAAAAAAAGTGTCAGAATAATAATAATATGGATCATTTTATATTCATTTATTCATTTCATTTCATTCCTGTCTCTCAGGTCCTATTCACATGCCATGCATTAGGCAAGGTTTATTTTTGTTCACACATCCAATGAAAAACTGGAGTGTGTAAGAGTAGGGGGACATTGGTCATTTGTTCAGGGTTCTGGCAGCGCAGTATTGGAGGTCATTTATTTAAAGGTCATTTCAAGCGTATCGCATCCTTATCTCTATCTGTAGTAATACAGAAACATCCAACTGCCAGAGACACAGAGAAGGGTTTATAGTGTATGAAATAGAGACAGTGTCTGTGCAAATACTGAGAACCTCAGCTACTGTTATAGTGCAAATTGGAGTTGCTGTGCATCAAGCAAACCCTGAAAGTGTGTTTGCTGGAGATTGGGTTGCCAACCAAGACTAGTACAAAAGCACAAACTGATTCACAAACAGTACCGGACACGACTCCCCACCAACCAATAAGCATTTAACCTGTAGGACGGTTGACGCACAGCACCATAGAATCTCCCAATGCAGTTAACTACCTGGAAAAGGAAACCCCCAATTTTTGTCACACTGCAAATAAACACCAACGCTGAAGTATAACCAAGGTAAACCTACAAACATTCCCAATACTGCTAGATCTAAGGTCATGGGTCATTAGCAGGTGGGGAATATCCACAGCCAGGGAGATGGCTAACCCTCATCCAATCAGATAATTGCCAAAGCTCAGCAATAGTGTTTTGTGTAGTCAAACCCATTTAGTTTCGAAAGCTAATCCAAATAATGGTGAAGGACAGCAGACTGCTACAAACTCCAGGCTTTTACACACTCCTAATGTCCTGGACTGATTTCAAATGTTCTTTCTTTACTACACATGTTTGAAGAAAAGATACTTTAGCAAAGTTTTGAACAGAATCTCGGCTAGATGAAGCATCTTGTGAATAACACTGTTCTAGCTCTAGTGCTCTAGTTAATAAAATTAGAACTGGATTAAAACACTTGGTTTTTCAATGTCTTTGAATGTGTTGCTGGCACAATATACTGTAGGTGGGCAGTGATTGCAGTCTGTCTTGAAATACTGAAACATGACAGAGAATTTATCAGTCTAAATACTCTTAAAAAGGAATGCGGTAAAATAAAATAAATACAAAGGATAGTACACATAATAGTGGAAAGTAAAGGCTTGGTTAAATCTAAAAAATAATTAAATGTTTTTAACTCAAGTGCTTTTGGAAATGTTGGCAACAAAACATAAAATTCGACATGTGCATTCTCTCTCTCTCTCTCTCTCTCTCTCTCTCTCTTTCTCTAAACATCTTCTGCCCAGAAACATTAAATTGGGTGTCAGTACCAATTCCTTCCCCACATTGCAAATTTGTCTCGTCTTAAAATACCAATCACGGGAAGTTTTGTTTTTAAAATACGCATATGTAGCAATACTTTAAAATAGAATTTTATGATGCAAATGTTTACAAAAAGAGAAGTGCTCAGCACCATTTTGCTGATTATTGCAGTGTCATGAACTCAATCATAATCTTCACAGTCCGTTTGATTTTTTGACATTTTTAAAATCTAAAATCTGTTTTTAAGTAAAATTCTGAGTATATTTGCCAGGCTTTAGAATGACCTATATGTATAATAAAGAGATCGTATAATAAAGACACTCCCAAAAGTCTAAGCAGGCACCATTTTCAAAGCTCAGCCAGATTTCGAAGAAGGTCTGAACATTTGTCTGGTCTGACAGAAAAAACGGTGTGAAAAACAGCAGCCAATTTGTGCTTCTGCAGGTAATAAGTGTGAACCCAGCAACCGTTTTAGTTTAATCTCTCTTTAGGCTTTAGGGTAAAATAAGAAGCCGTTTTGAATTGATCTCAACAGCTTGGCCATTGTTAAAGCAGTTTCTCAGTTTGAGGCTGGACACCAGTTTGGATAGATATTGTCATTTGTCTGAGAGTGAAACATTTTTCCTTATATGGAGATTGAAGCTGTTGGCCATGTTGGACCATGCTCTGAAAGTGAGGCTGGCTGTTTACCACAGGAAGGATATTGTGGCTGGTGGTCATTTTCGTTCAGTGTCAGTGGCAGCCTCTCACCAAGTGGGGTACACAAAGCTGATGTTATAGAGTTTGGCCCAGCGAGCAAACACTTGTTTTTCGGTGATGAAGCGATGGTGATTTCCACGGCGACCCCTCTCGTTCTGCAGGTAGGTTACACACTCGTCCGGCCCTCGGGGTTTATAGTAATGATATGGCATTCTTTTCGGCTGAGGATGCCTCCTATACCACAGAGATCCCAATTACTTACAGGTAACATTTCATCACAATTTTCTAACAGTTGCCACCTTTCACATTTCACAGCAATTGACCTAAAAGTCACACATCATTTGCAAATGCTGAAGTACAACTGCAACAGCAGCACATGACCGTAATAACAACGTAGCCTCAAACAAGATTATTTTGAGAGGCAATAACACTTGACCTACATTATAGGCTACTAACTATTGAATTTAACCTCAATATGGGCAGTTTGCAAGATACAGTCATCAAGCACACACTTTAGTTTAGGTTTCAGTAAAATTTCAAGCCTAACTTTAATCAGCACAAAAGAGCATAGAAACTAGCCCAAATAATTCAGGTGCTGGAAAACTAAGACACATTTTCTCAACCTTTACTTCCTTAAAGAAACAAGGGCTCATATGTCAGAGCCAGCATAGGGCATTGTGTTTCCTGCCCCAACGGGTCTCTAAATGTGGTTGTTGCAATTCCCTTCTTTTAACCACTGGCTTACATCTGACATATAGCAACATACACTATATTGCCAGAAGTTTTGGGACGCCCCTCCAAATCATTGAAGTCAGGTGATATTTTTCATGGGTTGGGCTTGACCCCTTAGTTCCAGTGAAAGGAACTCTTAATGCTTCAGCATACCAAGACATTTTGGACACTTTCATGCTCCCAACTTTGTGGGAACAGTTTGGGGATGACCCCTTCCTGTTCCAACATGACTGCACACCGGTGCACAAAGCAAGGTCCATAAAGACATGGATGAATTACAGCAGAGACTGTGAGCCAGGCCAAAACTGGGACATCTGCCTTTACATGCACATGAATGTAATATGGAGTTGGCCCACCCTTTGCAGCTATAACAGGCTTTTTTTTGGGAAGGCTTTCCACAAGGTATAGAGAAGGCCTGGCTCGCAGTCTCCACTCTAATTCATCCCAAAGGTGTTCTATCAGGTTGAGGTCAGGACTGTGCAGGCCGGTCAAGTTCCTCCACACCAAACTCATGGTTTTATGGTCCTTGCTTTGTACACTAATGTGCAGTCATGTTGGAACAGGAAGGGGTCATCCCCAAACTGTTCCCACAAAAGTTGGGAGCATGAAAATGTCTTGGTATGCTGAAGCATTAAGAGTAAGCCAACCCCTGAATTCAATGATTTGCAGGGGTGTCCCAAAACCTTTGGCAATATAGTTTATATAAAATATAGATGTTATAGTATTTTAACAGGATTTCAAAGAGTTGTAAATGTGGACTTTATAAATAATGATTTTCTGACAATATTGAAATTCTATAACTGTATTTGGACAATACAGATTGCAGTGCATTGTGGGATTTATATGCTTTCACGCCACAAAATGGTAAATTGTCAAAATGGTGTAAATAGCGAATTAGCCAGATTTCTAGACATTTGAGGGAAAGAAAGTTTTCCTCACCCGCAGTAGCTGGGAGGCACCATCCCATAAACCTTAATTTTGTCACAGATCTCTATAGCGATGACCATGGTGAACCAGCCAGTGCTCAGCCAGGACTGAGACTTCTGTCTAAGAAAAACAGAAAACACAGTTCAGAGTTTCATAGATGGAGCAGCTTAAGCAATGTGTTGAGGGAAAATTAAATTCATATAGATTTCAGTATTACACTGAAGCTGCAAGTCGAAAGATAAATAAATAAAAGCTTCTGACCTCGAGTTGCATGATACAATCAATATCCTCACAGCAAACAGTATTTATGATTGTGATACAGTTTATCCTTAACATCATTTACATCTAACCTGCATGAAAAGGTGGTAAGGGTTCTACTTTGAAGGAAATATTTGAACATAATGCCATGATTGTTTCCCCAAGAAAAATAAAATGATATCTCACCCTTTGCTAGATGTTGCTTTTAGTTGTAATGTAGTCATTTTGTTTTGATTTTAGTCAATAAGCGTTTGATTTCTAATAATGGGAATGATTTTAATGCCTACTTGTTTGTCAGGATGTAACAGAGGAGTCTAATTCTAAACCTTTAATCCAGCTACCTTTAATCCAGCAGCCTGTCTTATCATTCCAAAAACAGTTAAGAGTTGCCGGAAGGTTTGTTCTCTCTCTCTCTCTCTCTCTCTCTCTCTCTCTCTCTTTCTCTCTCTCTCTCAATTTGTTTTTATTGCTAGCAATTGAAATCTTTATAATGCATTGAACTAAACACATTACAACTGACATTTTATAACAAACTGAGCAATTCATTTGCAGTAATATCAAAACAGATGGCCTAGGTCACATTCACTGATAGGTAATAACCCCAACAGTACAGTTTAAGTTCCTACACTAGCCAAAGACATAACTTAGGTTTGAAACAAAGATAGTACAATTTTTCCCCTCCAATCTCTCTCAAATTTGGTCCTCAAAGCTAGTTCCCAATAATTAGCCTGCTGCATGAGCTCATCGATTCCCAGGATCAGCTAGTGTTGCTGTGATTGACAGGGGAGAGAGTATTCCATCCCTTCCCACCCTGAGGCAAATCATTTTGCTCTCTTGGAGTCCCAGCGACAGATGCCTATGGCCATGATTAGTTTCTGTTGTGCCACTAAGGAGCGATA
Organism: Hemibagrus wyckioides; assembly: GCF_019097595.1. NCBI lineage: Eukaryota > Metazoa > Chordata > Actinopteri > Siluriformes > Bagridae > Hemibagrus > Hemibagrus wyckioides. The sequence continues at coordinate 7,123,822 of NC_080727.1, forward strand.
AATATGTGGCATTTTGATATAGTTAAAGTTCTACATTCCGAATGACCCGGTGTTAAAGAAATATGTCTTGCTTTGCTAGGAATATAACAGGAGGGTTAAAAGTGCTAGTGTGAGCCTAAAGGATACCTGTCTCGGCCTGTCTCTCTTTGAAAGAGTGTGTCGAACTTGTGCATTTTGCCCGGTGTGACAATGAAGGTTGAGAGATTGGTGTATGTGGCAGCAACACGATGGATCAGCCTGTAGAGAGCACCATTGGCATCACGTCCTATCTTTGTGGGTGGACCCCAGAAAATGATAGATGGGCAGTCAGTGCAGTTGAGGAACTCTTGGGGTTTTCGGACGAGACGAATCACACTGGAGTGAGCAACAACGCGAAGGCTAGTTTTATTACCCACATCTGCCTCAAACCCAGATGTAGGTGCATCATTCATGCGGATCACACACTCAGCACGGTCAATCTCTGCTCCAGCGCCAGTGCCCAGTACATGGCTTGAGCTCGTCACCAGGGCACACTGCTTATAATGTAAGGTCAGGCTCTGAAACACACACACACACACACACAGACAGATATTAGGCAGGATACTGGGAATTGTATTAAGATTCCCCTTCTTCTTTTTATTATTATTATTATTATTATTATTATTATTATTATTAGGATCCTTACCTTGTTGCCAAAAACTGGAACGTAGCCATCTTTTCCTGCCCATTTCTTCAGGTCAGTGTTTTTGGTGGCACTGTTATACCCTATTACTTTAAAAGCCTCATAAGACTCATTTACACTGTTGGAGTTGTAGAGAATGAAGAGGGTGGTGATGAGAAAGATCGCCACAAATACAACCATCCGCTTGCTGTGGTTCCCCTGTTTGTAAAAACAAAAGTTGGGTACAGAATCCCTCAGATACTTTCATTTTGTTTCATAATGTTTGTAGAAATGTTTGTATGTAAAAATACAACATTTTTACAAAAAACACTGACAGATTTTATCCAAAGTACATGTGTAAAATTACAAAAAGCTTTTTTCTACATGAAGAATTCCGTCTTCTCCACGGAACTGCACACAGCTCACTGTTGTATAGCCTAGCATACTTACATTTTATTCATACTGTTGTCAGATTTGATCAGGTTCAACAAAATGCACTTACACAGCAAATAAACAGTTGGAACGAAGATTGGATGGCTGCCATACAGTAATGTCAAGGGCACCCCAGAGTCACCTAGACTCCAGATTATGCAAGGTGAGCTTATTGTAACTCTGAATTGAATATCTCACTGAAGTGACTGGTAGCAAGAAAGCAGGTTTCACTGACACTCACTTTAAGTGAATCTCATGTAGGAAATTTCTATGAAACCGTGGTAGGTGGAGGAATCTTTATCACTTTAGAAAAGTAGTAATATCCTATGGCACACTAGACAGATGCCATCCATGGTGCTGTGCTGTGCTGTGATGGCTTACAACATTAGTGTAGGGGAACACCATTTGAAGAAGAACTTCCAAAGGACATAAGACCGATATCCTAGATACCCTTGAATGCAAAAGTGTCTCCTAGGCTGCTAGATTACAGTACTCTGCTGGCAATTCAGTCTAAATAGTCACAGGTGACCTGCCTGAGGGTAGCAAATCTTGCTGGCCATCTGGGACAGCAGATATGTTTGGGAAGGAAGCCGCCTGGGTGTTCTGAGAATGAATAACATGCATCCCCATGCTCCCTGTCTCTGGTGTCTCTAATGAGTCTCTTTGGTACTGAATCACTCCCAACTGGATTCCTGAGCTCAGACCAGGACATGTTTCAGTTTGTGATATTTGGATTGTGATATTTGTGATAGTTTGATAAACCACACCTAGAATAACCCCAGTTCTAGAAAGCCTGGGTGGGATGACGTTGTCACTGATGGTGGTGAATATGACTAGCAAACATAATAAAATACATAATTGGGGTGATGGTATGGGCACCCTCAAGAGGATGTGGTAGCTTAGTGATTAAGGTGTTGACCTACTGCTCAGATGGTTGTCAGTTTGATTCCCAGGTTCCCCCAATTTGCCACTGCAAGGCGCTTAACCATTTATTGCTCAGTTTTATAAAATAAGATAAACTGTAAGTCACTCTGGATAAGAGTGTCTGTCAGAAATGTAAATTTATTTTAACATATTTCAAGCCAAGAAACAGAGTTCTTATCTGCTGGAATTGAGAGAGGAGAGTACTTGGGACGCTCCTTGTTGGAAGCATTATCCTGGGTCCATTAAAGGAGCCATCTGTATACATCCTGAAAATACACATGGTGCTAGAGAGAAGCCAAAATGCAGTGAATCATTTCCTTTAACTTTTTAAAGGAAAGTTTTTTGAACATGAAAATCAGAACTAGTATCTCTATTGCACATCTGTTCAAGAGGGAATAAAATTCTTTTGGCCAGAGCAAGAATTTTGTTGGGGTTTCAGATGAAGGTTTGAGCCCAGGACCCATTGATCTGATGTAGTCACGATCTAATGAACGAACATGCTCTGTGAATTTGTGAATGTTTTTGGTTGTCACTATGGGATAAAGTCAGAAGGTGTGGCCCCACCTGCCTTAATGGCAGTATCTTCCTGAGGCACTGGAAGACAGAACCAGTGAGTGGCATACTAAAGGTGCTATACAAAATAGCCAAACCTGACTTGCTCATCACACCATAGTGCCCAGGCTTGGATGAGCTGCGGCCTTCCTGAATTCCCAATTCAATAAAGTCAATAAAGTGTCTGCTCTGAGGTAAAGCAACTCCTGCTGTCCCAGGTGCCATGCAGAAGAAAGTATATGGTATGGATTGCATTGTCCAAACCAACCCGACCCAAGCCACAACCATCTTCATGGAGACTGTCACAGTTTCCTTATTTGCCATGGCCTCATAAGACCTATCAAGGGCAGACCCACACCCTCCCATGATGCTGCTGAAACTGGAGTTAAAAGTGGTATATTACAGGAAAGGTCATTATCAGCCTGAAAGTACCACCCAGGCAGAGCTGTAATACTTATCAGCCTCATAAGGGCTGAGAAGAATAACTGACCACGAAGGGATCCGCTGAGAAGCGTAAACCTTGGACTCATCTCCTGGAACGTAGATTATTTACTTGTTTATCCCCCAAATATTTGCTCTAGAGAGTAGTTCAGACTTTCTCTGAGCCAGGAATGAATTGCCTGAATCGGACAGGCTGTGCCAACACTGGCATCGCCACTCAGTCGGGGCAAAGTGTGTCTGAAAGAAACAAAGCTCTCTTGACACGGTCAAATCTAAACCATGTATAAAAAACTGGATGTTTGTGTAAAGGGAATACCCTCTCCAAACAAAATGCTGCAAATAAACATAAATCCAGTTAAATATGTATGTGGTATATTAAGATAAAAACTGAGCAAATATAGAGCTAGCAACATCTCAGTTACCGAGTTGGCAAGGAATGTGGATTATTCAAAGTAAAGAAAAAAATTAATGGAATGTGCAGATAGGAGAAAGTCAGCTAACGGTCAGGCACTAATGCTTTATTTAAGTTAAGATACTATAGAACCAAATGCCATTCAGTAAATAAGGATTATAATAAAGATGAACAGAGAATGAGAAGAGGCTTTTTCAGGAGGAAGTAGAAAGGGAATTGTTTATGCATGATTGTGGTGTTTTTACTGAATGCTGGTGGTTAAATAGAGTATCCTTCCATTGGACAGATCATGTAATTATCCATTTTTGGTAGATTTCTTTTTTAAGGGTGTGTAGTATGAGCTAGCATGATTTTAGGAAATGTTAAAATCTATTTAAAATATATCTGTATGTAATAAAATAACAAAAAAAGACCTTTGTAAATCTCCTCTTACCTTTTCCACCAACCGTAGCCCCATTCTCCTGTTTCTGATTAACTTTCACATGATTTATTTGAACCTTTATGCCTAGAGAAAGACAGAAAGAAATAGCTTATATATAATTTTGAATATAATATATAATTTATTGGCTGAGTATAATGGTTAAACAGAGGCTAGGTTTGTAGAACCACAACAGTGTCATAATTAGTAAGAGACACCATTGCAGTTAAAGCACAGGATTTCTGCAGATTTAGCTTATCCACATTTAACTATCCGTACATAGAAACTGAAGATTTGAAATGTCCAAATGCAAAATAATTTCTGTACATATAAACTACATAATTGTACCACTGTGAAGTGACATTTACAGTAATTTACCGTCAACCTGTAAGGTAAACAATCATAAAAACCTATTTAATAATAGTATAAAGTAACATACAACCCAGTACGTTTGCTCTTTTCACCAATTAAGGACACTTGACTTGAATGAGCTGAAGGTTGATGCTCTTGCTCATAAATATATAAACAGTACATGCAGATGGTTGTGTAGTAGTGTGCTCATCTATCTAGCTGATGCAGGTTACAAGTGAGCTGCAGGTAGAGGGTCTCGCTTAACCATGGTAATTTACCAATGCTGGGATTTGAACACACAACCTATTGTTCTGTAACTACAGGCCCTGATTACTGCGCTACGACAACTGGCGTGACTTTGCTAGCACTGATTCAACTCATGATCGGAAATGTTGAATCAGTGCGAGCAAGTCACGCCAGTTGTCGTAGCGCAGTAATCAGGGCCTGTAGTTACAGAACAATAGGTTGTGTGTTCAAATCTACCACTCAAGTAACTTTTCTAGAAGACTGCACTGAATCAGTTGAGTATGTTGTGGTGACTCACTGGATAAGGCTTTGGGTTATGATTCAGACAGTCATGTGTTTGAACTCTAGCATTATTAATTTGCTGTGGTTGGTTCCTTGAGTGAGACTGTTAAACCTCAGCTGCATCAGCTAGACAGATGAATAACAGACTTCTATACATACTATTTGTCATATATTTGCTGTTTTTGTAGCTCTCTATCTATCTATCTATCTATCTATCTATCTATCTATCTATCTATCTGTCTGTCTGTCTGTCTGTCTGTCTGTCTGTCTGTCTATCTATCTATCTATCTTTACACTGATCATGCATTACATCATGCGCACTGACAGGTGAAGTGAATAACACTGATCATCTCCCCATCATGGCACCTGTTGGTGGGTGGGATATATTAGGCAGCAAGCGAACATTTTGTCCTCAAAGTTGATGTATTAGAAGCAGGAAAAATGGGCAAGCATAAGGATGTGAGCAAGTTTGACAAAGGGCCAAATTGTGATGGCTAGACATCTGGATCAGAGCATCTCCAAAACTGCAGCTCTTGTGGGGTGTTCCTGTTCTGCAGTGGTCAGTATCTATCAAAAGTGGTCAAAGGAAGGAACAGTGGTGAACCGGCGACAGGGTCATGGGCGACCAAGGCTCATTGATGCTTCGTGTGGAGCGAAGCCTGAGCCGTGTGATCCGATCCAAACAGACGAGCTAGTGTTGCTGAAAATGCTGAAGAAGTTAATGCTGGTTCTGATAGAAAGGTGTCAGAATACACAGTGCATGACGGGCCAGAGCAATTTCGGCAGCAAAAGGTGGACCAACACAATATTAGGCGGGTGGTCATAATGTTATGCCTCATCAGTGTATATTACAGATGTTAATGTACATTGTATAGTACTGTACTGGCAATTCCAGGACATGTTCAGATCAAATACAGAGATACGTAACTCACATATTCATTTCTAGTTTAACAGACCTTCTAACCCTGAATATCACAATATTAAAGCAACAATAAATAAATAAATAAATAAATAAGTAAATAAATAAATAAATAAATAAAACAGTACACCATATACTAATAAACATTATTATTGTTGTTGACCATGTGAACCATGCTGTCATTCAAAATGAATTAAAAATAATAATATGCTCTTAATAACCAAGAAAATGCACAATATCCATGATAATAACAATAACAATTACATACTGATGTTAAATAACATGGTGCAATAACATTAAGTACAACTTCATCATAATAAACAATATGTTAACCAACACATTTATGCGCATTTTACATTTATTATTATTATTATTATTATTATTATTATTATTATTATTATTAAATATTACAAAAGTAACATGTATTAGCACTATTAAGATATTGATCAAATATACTTTGGTGTCATAAATGATGAAGACTAGTATTAAACGCAAACTATAACAAAATGAACGGCCTTTCTCCAGCCAGCGCAGACAGGACCGGAGAAAAATAACGGGTTAAGGTGACGCTGTTACAAATAAATTAAATAAATAAACAAATAAATAAATAAACAAACCAAAAAGTTCATCCTCTGCTTCTCTCCGGAGCTTAAATATATATAGGCTCCTACAGACTACATGCCTTATGATGCGCTCAGTATAACGTAAATACAGAGGAATGATTTACAGATCCTCAGGTCAGAAAAACAAACCGTTCGGCTTTAGCCTTCAGCAAATTCAGCCCTGACAAACAATACAGCATTGTAACGTTAAGCTCATATCGTCAGACTCACCGATATACCGCCGTTTTTGGTGTTTATTTGGCGCATCGTCGCTGTTTTCTGCGCGTTGAGGTGCACGGGTAGTTAAGGCGTAGCTATGAGGAATGCGTAGGGACGTGAAGGGGGAGGAGGGGTGGTCGCTTATTGCGTCATCAGCCTGGGAAAAGACGCTGGACTCACTTGTCTTTTTGGTCAAAGACGGAACTTAATGTGAAGTTGGCCTGGGAAGGCTTTCCACAAGGTTTAGGAGTGTGTTTATGGGAATTTGTGACCATTCCACTAGAAGCACTCCATTTGTGAGGTCAGGCACTGATGCTGGACGAGAAGGCCTGGCTCTATCGGGTTCAGGTCAGGACTCCTCCACACCGAACTCGCTCCTCCATGTCTTTATGGACCTTGCTTTGTGCACTGGTGTGCAGTCATGTTGGAACAGGAAGGGGTCATGCACAAAGTTGGGAGCATGAAATGGTCCAAAAATGTCTTAGTATGCTGAAGCATTAAGAGTTCCTTTCACTGGAACTAAGGGGCCGAGCCCAACCCCTGAAAAAGAACACCTGACTTCAATGATTTGGAGGGGTGTCCCAAAACTTTTGCAATGTAGTTTATGTCACCCCACTCCTTCTCTCAAGATCCGAAAGGCTATTCCTGCTGGTGGTGAGATTGTGATGAAATTTATGGTAGATGACTTATGTCTTTATATATACACTACTAGTCAAAAGTTCTAATATCTTCTAATTCCATGGTCTTTCCTGATGCTTATTTCTTTCTACATTGTAAAACAATGCTGAAGGCGGCCGAAATACACAATAATGTCGTTGATATTGAGATATGTCTGCTACTGATGCTCTGTAAAGCCTTCATAACGGCTCTAATCTGAGGTGCTGTTAATTGGTGATTTCTGAGGCTGGTCACTCTAAATGAACTTCTCCTCTGCAGCAGAGGTAAGTTTTGGTCTTGTTTTACTGGGATGGTCTTCATGTGAGCCAGTTTCATCATGGGGCTTGATGGGTTTTGCAAATGCACTTGACAATACTGTTCTTGCAAGAACTATTCCAGAACACCTGACCTTCATGTCTTAAAATAACAACTGACTGTTTTTTGTTGTCATTACATATGGATTACTGAAGTCCATGTGTGTTATTTTATAGTTTTGAAATCTCCAGTATTGTTCTAGAATGTAGAAAATAAATCCCTAATCCCTAAACAAAAACATTGAATATATATATATATAATAGAAACCCTATCACACACACACACACATAATGATATATAACTATATTCTTCCTGGCAGCAGACAGTAATCTTTTTCCTCAGACCTCTCTAATCAACAAGGTGTTTCCCCTTCACAGACCACTTTTTTACCCAATGTTTTTCTTTCTACAATTTGCCGCTGTGTATGCAAATGAGCACTTTCTGAAATACTCAAATCAAAAGAGCAGGTGTACAGGGTTTCCTAATAAAGTGGATAGTGAGTGTAGTTTAGAGTGCTTTAATTAATAAATAGTATACAATCCTAGATAAATGGTTCCTTTGGGGTTTCTTGGATTAAGTGTTCTAGGCTCTAATGTAAAAGCTTATAAAAGGTTTCAACAGAAGGCCAAACAAATGGTGTAGAGTGCTAGATGAAATCTTTCTGAATGTGGAACTACATGGACTACTATTATACATTTATTTCAATTTTCATTTAGCTTTGTAAAGGTACACTGTGTTGCTAAAGATTTAGGACACCCCTTGAAATCTATTAAGTCTATTTTGAAGTCTATTATCAAAAGGCCTATTAAAATTGAATAGAATTGAGGCAATGAATTAAATTACTACAGAATGTATCTACAGTTAACTGGTATTTGCAAACACTAGTGACTGGGGAATAAACAGTCTGTTGATTCGGCAGAAAAAAAATGAAAAATAATATTTTGGCCAGAAATATATATATATATATTTTAGATATATACCAGCTAACAAAATTTCCACAAAGCATCTATACTGGTCATAATAGACTCTATAATTTACAATACTCTCTGATTCTAAAATACATAAATGACAAGAGCGAGTCAAATGTAAATTCTTTTTTTTTTTATTTTGCATTGTTTTGTTTTTTTACAAATAGGTATCACAAAAACGTATCAGGTTGAAGGTAGCAGTAGAAGGTGCTATTGACAATGAACCAGTTCAACATTTTTACTTTTGCATCTACAAACTGTTTCTTTTAATGAATAAAAATTCTCAAAACATTTGACCATATGAAGGCTTTTCCCATTCCACCACAACATAAATAATAAAAAGCTTTTCTAACATCATTTCAAGCAAATAAAGTGAAATGTTTAAAGGGACTCCCTGTAACTGAAAAGTGCAATGAATAAAACATACATGCAAATTCACACAAATTAGCTGATGCTCTATCCCAATAAATAAATAAAATCTTAGCTCAAAAAAAACTGTGAGTAACTCATAAAGTGGCATTAAAACAACAGATTGTTCTGTGGTTTGTAAAACGACACACATTCAGTAGGCATGATAGCATAAATAAAGAGTATCAGTGCTTTTAAAATAAAATCACACAATGTTTTAGTCCAAAAGAAGCTGAAAGGAAAAAAAAAAAAAACACATCCATAGAAGAAGTTACAGCTGAATAGTTAATAATTCATAAAAAGCTTAAAATTCTAGTGAAAGATCCATGACTGAGATCCGTGGCTGTGATCGCAGTCGGTACAGGTAAAGATTTTAGCAAGCGTATTTCCTGTTGAGAGTTTCATATGTCCACATGACAGCAATGTGAGGCAATGAATTAAACATTGAAGCAGAAGTAAAAGAGCAGCATGTTAATGGATTCCTTTGGTTTGACTAGAATGCATATGCCAATATGAATTTTTTTAGATTTACAATATTATCAAAATGATTAACTAAAAAAAAAATCTGTACCTGTCAATCAAGACCTTTTACCTGCAAGAAACCTGTGTCTTATTTCATATTTCATATGTTGAAGAAGTCTTGGACTGACTGGCACAGGTCGATTAAAACGGCTAATGCAAGTTAGGAGCTTACATACACTATATTGCCAAAAGTATTGGGGCACCCCTCCAAATCATTGAATTCAGGTGTTGTTTTTCAGGGGTTGGGCTCGGGCCCCTTAGTTCCAGTGAAAGGAACTCTTAATGCTTCAGCATACCAAGACATTTATGACAATTTCATGCTTTGTGGGAACAGTTTGGGGATGACCCCTTCCTGTTCCAACATGACTGCACACCAGTGCACAAAGCAAGGTCCATGAATAAAGACATGGATGAGTGAGATTGGTGTGGAGGAACTTGACTGTCCTGCACAGAGTCCTGACCTCAACACCTTTGGGATGAATTAGTCTTCGTGTCCAACATCAGTGCCTGACCCCACAAATGCGCGTCTAGTGGAATGGTCAAAAAATTCCCATAAACACACTCCTAAACCTTGTGGAAAGCCTTCCCAGAAGAGTTGAAGCTGTTATAGCTGCAAAGGGTGGGCCAACTCTATATTACATTCATGTGCATGTAAAGCAGATGTCCCAAAACTTTTGGCAATATAGTGTATTTTACTTCCAAAACCAGTTTATGATTGCGAGCTCATTTTCAACATGAGGATGAGGTTATGAAAGCTATGACATATAAACTTATCTTTTGTAAACATTTTCCTAAGTCAGAGCATCAGTTCTGGCAGGAATGGGATGTGACAGCATTTTAAAGGGTCTTTAATAATCGTAATAATAAAATATATTTTATATAATATATAAAGTATATTTTATCATATATTCAGACCTGCAAGACAGTCATCGGTCTGTAAACATCATCACACTGCAAGTGTCTGTATACAATTCAAGGATCCAAAATCAGACTTGCCAACCCCGAAGAGGAACAATACACAGTTCCAGCAGGGATGGTGTTGTTTATAAACACAAATCGCTTGCATATGGAAGAAAATGTAGTGTATAAATGGGATGGAGCAGCTGCTTGCCTTCTGATTACAGTAAAACTTTAAGTTAGTCTAAACAGACATTAGGGGTTTGATTACAACCTGTGTGTGTGGAGTTCTAGGCTGATGGGCATCTCTAAAGTTTCCACAGTGTGTGAAAGAGTGTGTTCACTATTGTCCCCTACAGTAAGTCCAGGGTGTCCACCACCTTGAACCTCCAGGTTCCCTGTGACTCTGTGTAGGATAAGCATTACAGAAAATGTATGGCTGAATAATCAATTATTTGTAAAGCGCGTGGTTTTACACTGTAGACATAGCATACTTTTTCGTTTGTTTATCTTCTCCTCTGGCTGAAAATGAAAATATTGGAACACTTTTGGACTAAATTTTAACTACACCGATCAGGCATAACATTATGATCACTGACATTTGAAGTGAATAACAATATCATGACACTTGTTAGTGGGTGGGATATATTAGGCAGCAAGTGAACATTTTGTCCTCAAAGTTGATGTGTTAGAAGCAGGAAAAATGGACAAGCGTAAGGATTTGAGTGAGTTTGACAAAGACCAAATTGTGATGGCTAGACGACTGGATCAGAGCATCTCCAAAACTGCAGCTCTTGTGGGGTATTCCCGGTCTGAAGTGGTCCGTATCTATCAAAAGTGGTCCAAAGAAGGTGGCCAAGGCTCATTGATGCATGTGGGGAGAGAAGGCTGGCCCGTGTGATCCGATTCAACAGACGAGCTACTGTTGCTCAAATTGCTGAAGTTAAGGCTGGTTCTGATAGAAAGGTGTCAGAATACACAGTGTATGACGGGTCAGGGCCGTTTTGGCAGCAAAAGGGGGCAGAAAATGGTCCTAATGTTATACCTGGTTGGTGTATAGCTGTTGTTGGCTATGTTGAACAAAACTTTGCACTTTAAACATTCTCCATTGTCTAATGTGAGATGGAGAAAGGGGGCGGGGCTAAACCTGGGGAGTGTTTAAAACCTGCAAAACTGTCAATCACTCCGTATTCCTATTTATTAAGAGGAAACATCCTATTTTTCTTCGCACGTTTTTTGCCATGTTAAAATGTGCCTGTTGAGGTATCAATTACATTTCAAACAGAATTTTACTAATAAATTCAGCACTCAATTAATGCACTGCTTGTCTCACCAATTCACATCTGACAGCGAACTCTTATGGATACACACAGGTACCTGATCGTGGAACAGACACATTTGGATTCAGATTAGTAACCATAACGATGGGTCAAAAAACTCATGACTTATCTTCATGAGAGCATCTCTCACAGAATCATGTGTCCTGTAACATGATCCAGTCGCATGTGACCTCACATGGCCAGAAATAAAGTACTATGAAAAGGAGTATTAATATCTGATTTCCTCTTTGTGTGTCCTAATGAAATCAGGACCAAAACAAACAAATAAAATAAAAAACAGACCAGCTGTAAATTCAGTAAATCAGAAGCCTAACTAGTTTCGAATGAATGTAACATGACCTCAGTTCTTATGTCGGCTTCCGTTTCTTCTATTTTTTTTGGATGTCTTACAGCCATCTGAGGAAGGAGGCGTGGTCTTCCTTAGCACAGAGGTGTTCGGGGTTCTTGTTCAATTCACCAGGCTGGATACTGGAATTTTAATTTTCCCTGTGATGCCCAGCGTCTGTAGATCTGCTTCTCCGTGATGAAGCGATGGCCGCCTCTCTGCACACGCTCGTGCACCCTGTACATGCCACACTCGTCCAGACGATTCGACTCGTAATAGTGATACGGCACTGAGGAGGAATTGGTGAGGCTAAACACACACACACACACGCACACACACACACGCACACACGCGCACACACGCGCACACACGCGCACACGCGCGCACACGCACACACACACGCGCACGCACACACACACACACACACATGCACACACACGCACGCACACGCACGCACACGCACGCACACACGCACGCACGCACACACACACACACACACACGCGCACACACACGCACACACACGCACTTTAGGCACAGTAGGTTTTTCATTTCCTTCAAAGAGCAATTTTCACTTCCACAAATGAACAAAAAACACATGTTGTGTATTTTCCGTTTTGTTTGTCAACAGTTTTACCAATTGTAGGAGTTATAGACATATAACTTCTCATATTTCCTGGCTGTGCATGCCTAATTTCTTTGTAATATTTCTAATAATTATTACAAACATTGTTATTATCATTATTATTATTATTATCATCTCAATACAGAATATAAAATGAACTTTTTCAGAACAATATTCAGACGTGTCTTCTCCAGGTTTTGTTTATCTCACAGATCTCACAAAGCGTAATGCACATGCCCACAACCTCACCTGCAATACGAGCCGTCAGTCATCCCGTAAACATTAATACTGTCGCACACATCCAGCGCAAAAATCATAGTGAAAAAGCCGGTGCTGAGGAACGCACCCGACTTCATTCTGAGAGAGAGAGAGAGAGAGAGAGAGAGAGAGAGAGAGAGAGAGAGAGAGAGAGAATTATGTGTCATGTTATACATGCAGCTGCCATTACACTCTGTACACTTGCTCTGTAGCTTAATCCATTGGAAATGGTGATTAGGATACACCATAATGGTGCTTGTTGTTGCTGTACATTTACATTTACCACAACCTCTGATAGTTTTGGACAATTTGTTAATGGAAAGGATCTACTGTTAGATATAGTTTGCGTGCTGGATAATTCCCCATAATTCCCTTGATATCTCAGTGTTCACATCAAGCAGGTTCTGTCACGATCCTGTCACATCAGCACTCCGATGAGGAAGAACCATCAGCATCTTTACCACCTTAGATACTTAAGAAACTGCCCTTTAGAGTGCTTTTACTTCTTTTTTTTTAGTGCAATGAGTTGAGCGTACCATTTTCTACGTTTCTCGTCTTCACTTCTTGTAGAGGGCAATTCTATTTTCATCACAACGCTACTCTTATTCGAGTTGAACTAAGCATGTCACCGCATGCCATACAGTGTAGGGTTGATTTGAATTAGATCCATTTTGCAAACTCGTGCACGTTTGTACGAATGATCTTATACACTACACCAGCGGTCAGCACCCATGTTGACTTGGGTGACCTTCAGGTCCACAAAAACCTCCATAAGTACTAACATGGTCAGAATCACTGCTGTGTTGAGAATTGTCCATCACCAAATATATTTTCCATTCGGAGCCGTTCCAATGTTCCCTTTCCGCTGACGAACAGAGTAGTTTGGAGGCCTTACTTGATTCTAGCGGGACATTCATTTTAGACATTGTGTTTTTCAGACATTTTAGACGTTGTTAGACACTTTATAATAACAACTTCAACAAATACAGAAAAAAATGGATATAGCGTAATTTTAAAAATGTGCAGAACTGGACCCTTTTTATAGTAAAGCTTGAAATGAGTTCTACATGTGCCTTCACAAAGTACAGACCACTAGCCTTTTTACAGAGTTATGTTATAACAACATTAATGTTATAGCTACCTGTTCTTGCCAGTCTCGTTCTGGAAGACGCGATCACACTGCTTCATCTTCTCCCTGCTCACAGCGTAGATGCGAGCACCTGGGTATTTCATTGTCAGTTTGACCAGCATGTTGAATACTCGGCCCTTGCCGTCTTGCCTCATGTTCCGCTCAGGACCCCAAACCACATACTGTGTGTTTGCCTCTTGGTTGAAGAAAAAGGCCTCACGGTGTAGCAGACGTCGCACGCTAGAGTGCGCGACCACACGAACTGTCGTTTTGTTGCCCACATCAGCCTCAAAGCCTTGTGTCGGCGCTGCGTTCATGCGGATCACACATTCATGACTGTCAATCTCACGCCCACGTCTGCTGCCTAGCACCTGACCCGAGCTGGAGACCACGGCACAGCGGGCACAATGCAGCGCCAGGTACTGCTGCAAAGAAATTTAAACAGTTAGTTTGTTTAAAAGATTGCCTCTTAACAACACACACTGATCAGGCATAACTTTATAACCACCTGCCTAATATTGTGTTGGTCCCCCTTTTGCTGGAGGCATGGACTCCAGTAGATCACTGAAGGTGTGCTGTGGTATCTGGCACGGAGATGTTAGCAGCAGATCCTTTAAGTCCAACTTTACAGGACTCAAAGGATATTTACCGGACTTACAGGATTTAAAGGATAATTTTGATGGATACTGTCCACTGCAGACTGGGAACACCCCACAGGAGCTGCAGTTTTGGAGATGCTCTGATCCAGTCGTCTAGCCATCACAATTTGGTCCTTGTCAAACTCGCACAAATCCTTATGCTCGCCCATTTTTCCTGCTTCTAACACATCAACTTTGAGGACAAAATGTTCACCTGCTCTCTAATATATCCCACCCACTAACAGGTGCCATGATGAGGAGATAATCAGTCTTATTCAACTGTCAGTGGTTATAATGTTATGCCTGATCACATTATTTTATCATACCTTTTTTGCCTTTGTTACCATTTCAATTTTTTTTTTTACAATAACTGTAAACATTTACAGTACAGTAGAGATTATTTTCAAATTCTCGCACACTTTAAAGTTGTACAATAATATTTTAGCTATTTTAGACAGACCTTTCCAGCCATAGAACCCATAGATTTGTAATAAAAGTGTTGTTGTTATTTTTATAGGCATAATAACTTTAAGGATTGATGGGCTCTGATTTCCACCACTAACACAAAAGTAGAAAATCACAGACAAAAATAACAATAAATCAGGAAACCTACTTGTGAACTTGACCTGAACCTGGGCGAAATTCTCACGTAGGCACGAAGTCCCAGAACGGCTTCTCCTTTTTGGGTTATGTGATTGTACCAGAGCAGCAGAGAGACGGTGATCAGGAGGAGGAGTATCCAACAGCACCTCTGTATGTAGATAAGAAAACCGGAAAAAAATGATTCATTTACAGAAATCATTATAATTAGGTAGCATTGACACTTTGGCATTCATCACATTAAACTATCAATAGCACATAAGGTTAGTTGATGCAGATCTATCAGGAAGAACATCCCTCAAAATCCAGATGTTTATATATTCTGAATGATACCATACTTATTATCTATATTCCCAGATTTCAGAGCAAATATAGAATATCATACCAGAGACTTCATATCCTGCTGGAGCCTGAGGGCCTCCCACCAGGTTGCAAACTGTTCTCGCTCAAGTCATCCTTTGATAAGAATACAACACACTGAATAATCAGCAATCATTATTAAACAGTAAGGTATTCAGAATAACAGTGGCTCATTATTTGTAAATCAGGATTTCATGCCTCACTTTAATATATAGTACACTATAGGAGCCATTATTCCAAACCCTATGTAGTGCCCCTATGTAGGGAATACAGAGGCGTTGTAGATACAGACAATGCTAGATCGTGACAGCAACAGGCGAAGCAATTCCGTATAAATCACAACAAAAACGATACGCAAGCCATCGTAGTTTTTTTTTTAGTATGTTTTGATATGATACGATACATTTCTGGATAGTGTAATTTTTTTTATCTCTTAAGTAATGGCAGATTAACATTTAATCATAAAAACGATAAGCTAGCTAAGGAAACAAGCATTCTTACATGTTCCTCAGCACGCTCATGTTTATGTTCCGGAGTGAAAAATTCACCGAGATACATAGTTCCGACATCGCCGTCATTCCGTGTAGGTAAATTAAAACGGGTCATGTTTGAATAACAGATGGGGAAAAAAGTTGAAAGAATATAAGGAGCGTGTATGCGATGGGAAGCTTTGTAGAAATTTAAAAAAAAAAAAGATGTGTATGTAAAGAGACGAGACCAGTATTCTCTCACCATGTCCCGATAGCACATAGCGTTGGACAGTCGCATTCCACGCGCTCGCGTCGCTTCTAGCAAGCGATTGGGTAACGCTTAGCAAGCCTCTGCGGCTATTGGTGGATTTGGTTGTCAATTGACTCCACAGCCCCGCCCTTAGTGACGTGGGACTGTGCGCGTGAAATGCGGCGTCGAGAATGTCCTTCTCCAGCGGTCCTTTAGAGTGAGTATGGTAATGGCTATGTTTATGTATTTTTTCTTCTTTTCAAAGATACTTCAGATAATAGGTTGGTATTCGTATTTGCATTTCCCCCCAATGAGACAGGAAGCAATAGTGTTAGCTTTGGAAGCTGCGGGTTGTTAGCAGTGCTAACTAGCTAGCATGTTGTGTTTGACAGGGGTGTGATGTCAGACTATCAGCCTGCACACAGTGTCACGGGAAAACTTCACAAAAAGTCCACTGAAGCTAACAACTCTCCTTTTTTTCCCCTTCTAACAAACCGTTTCCAAATATCTGCAATTGATAGCAGTCAAACTTCTGACATTTAAAGTCATGGTAGACATTAGAGGGTTTTTCTTATCTGGTCAGTTATGCAGTGTAGTTAATGATAATGCCCTTCTGTGTCGATAGTGTCCAGCTCTCTGCTGTTGTCTGAAAAGGGCTCTTCTACAATGAAATGGGTAAATAATGATTCAGTCCATTTACCAGGTTTTTGTGCAGATCAGATATCTCTGGGGAAAAAATATGGACGTCTTCCAATATCCTTCACTCATTTTTGGTAAGCGCTTTATCCAGGTCAGGGTCATGGTGGAACAGTGGACACAAGCTGGGAATAAACCCTGAATCTGTCCATGACAGGGCATCATGAACTGGGGTCATTTAGTGTATCCAGGTCACCTACTGGCATGTGTATTTCGGAGGTTAGAAGAAATCAGAGCATTGTGCAGAAACGTAGAGAGAGAACGTGCACACAGACAGTAACCTGAGCTCGAGACCTCAGCCTGAGCGTCGCTCCCACTTATTTCCAGACCTGGACAAATATGGATGTTCTGTTGTGCTATAATGTATTATTGATTCAAAAAACACTAATAGTCTAAATCCATTGCCTTTGGAGGTGGACGTTGCTTTCACTAGTGCGTGAAATTTTTTATTTCCTTTTGTAATGCTGTTTGTTCACAAAACTGAATATGTTCACTTTGTTTCAATTTGGAAAACAAAGACATGTAGTATTCGTGGTTATCTATATAAAACTAGCCAGTATGCAGTTCAGTTCCCTCCACAGTGATGCTGAATTCTTAAAGCCGATTTTTTTTAGAAGGTGTTGATTAACTTTCTATAATCACATGGCTATGATGTCTTTAATGTCACACTGTTCCTTTAAGTTTTCCAGTTTCAGGACAGAGGATTGAGGTTTCTAAGCTACAAGAGAGAGTAAACAGACAGGGAATGAGTGGCGAGGGAATGACTCCTTATAGCTGCTATAACATTACTTACAAGACGGAAGCACGTTGTCTTGTGTACGTGGCACAATAATTTATATAACTGATCGACCTGTTTGTAAGTAAATAAAATCTTGTAATAATCGGCAGTTTGCTGTGTAAAATGCCTACAGATGTGCTGTTAATTAATAATGCTTCACATCAGGCCATGACGCACCATCTCTTTGTTGAATAAGTTTCTAGAAACAGCACACCCTGAAGTTTTTCATTCATGATTTTTTACACATTAAATATATCCTGGATCTGTAACTGAATCAAGAATGAGTGTTCTCTTGGAAACACCATTAGATCATGATGTGAAAAGGTGCGATTGAAACGACTTAACCAATTTCAAATTGCCCAGATTGAATAAATATGTCTAGATTATACACCGCCCAGGAATAACATTTTGACCACCTGCGTAATATTGTGTTAGCCCCCCTTTTGCTGCTAAAACAGCCCTTACCCGTCATGCACTGTGTATTCTGACATCTTTCTATCAGAACCAGCATTAACTTCTTCAGCAATTTCAGCAACAGTAGCTCGTCTGATGGATCGGATCACACAGGCCAGCCTTCGCTCCTCACATGCATCAGTGAGCCTTGGTCACCCCTGACCCTGTCACCGGTTCACCGCTGTTCCATCCTCGGACCACTTTTGATAGATACTGACCACTGCAGACCGGGAACACCCCACAAGAACTGCAGTTTTGGAGATGCTCTGATCCAGTCATCTAGCCATCACAATTTGGCCCTTGTCAAACTCAAATCCTTACTCTTGTCCATTTTTCCTGCTTCTAACACATCAACTTTGAGGACAAAATATTCACTTGCTGCCTGATATATCCCACCCACTAACAGGTGCCAATGATGAGGAGATAATCAGTCTTATTCACTTCACCTGTCAGTGCTCATAATGTTATGCCTGATCGGTGTACATAAGATTGGCATTTAATATCTGCAAAGGTTTTGAATGCAGTGTTTGTTAAACATGATCTTTATTTATCCCCAGCTTGTTTATCGCCTGGTGTTATGTAAAAAATATCTTCAAGAACCCTGTTGCTAGTCTTGCTGAGTTCCTGTGTTTTTTAAAATGCATGTTGTATCATGTGGCTGCAGTAACATGGAGACCTGTTTATTTAACCAAAGCCACTGTGCACTGTTTTCTTGTCTCCCAGGCAGCATAAATGAATGCCATGGACCTGAGATGCAGGAAAGCTGATCATCAACCAGCAGCACCCCTATGATATTAGAAAAAGGGCAGATCTGGCATCTACGCTAATCAGAGGTTGGTTTGAAGGCAGGGTTGTTGGCTGACCCCAAAACAGGGAGCCAAGCTCTGGATGTGACAGCTCATTAGAAGGGAGTTAAGATGTCAATGAGGCATACGGAGGGCGTGTCCATCATGCAGGCCTTAGCCATGACCGTGGCTGAGATACCCGTGTTCCTGTATTCCACCTTTGGGCAGGTACATATGTGTGCATACACATACACACAGCACAGACATGCTCAAATCAAGTTTTTGTACTCTTACTCACATTATCATAGTTAATTTGATCTTGCCTTTTTACCAGCTTTATTTCATCATAGCACAGACAAGATAGAACAGTTATCATGTCCATGTTTCTAATGGTCTTATCTGTCAACTTTTCCTCTTCTCTTAGTCTATTTTCTCACAGCTTCGACTGAACCCAAGCCTGAAGAAAGTGCTGTTTGCGACAGCTTTGGGTTCTGTGGCCTTAGCACTCACTGCGCACCACCTAAAGAGACGAAGCAGAAAAAGGAAGCAGGTAACGGAGAAGGCAGCACCCAAGACAGTGGGCGTCCCGGAGCAACTGGTACGCTCAGGAAGACCCACGTCACTGAAGAGAGGTCAGAAACAGCATCGGAAAATGTGTATTACACACGTAACACACACATTCACATACACACCGTCCACAGTTCAAGCTACAGCATGTAGGATTTTTTTGCTGTGCAGTGACAGGTGATACTTGGTGGAAAAATAAGCATACCAAACTGCTTCCTGCTGTACTGTTATGTATTATGTCAGTACACTTTCAGCTTCATTTCTTAAGGTCGTCTTAAGTGCGGCATCTTAACTAGTGCATAGTGTGGGGCTTGGGACTTGAATTCTCTGTGAATGTATGAATATATTTTTATAACCATATACAAATTTATGATAAATGATGCATTTATTAGCTTGCCCACTGCTCAGGTAAAAGCTCCAGTGTATAGTGATCTAGTTAAGTGCATTAATATGGAGTAAGGGTAAGAAATGTGTATATGATCATGTAGCACATCATTTTTCCTCCATTGACAAAAGCAACCATTGGCCAGTGTCCAGCTGTAGGATTTAGCGTTCTGTTCTTGCGTCACCGGTTTAAGCTGTTTTTCCAGTTTGGCTAGCATCTTTATTTTCTTTAGATGTGTTTCACTCTGAGGAGATTTGAAGCAGGAGAGTTCCAGTATATGTCTGCTTGTTCTTGGTACTGAACAAATGGGTTATTATCTGTGCACCTAATCAATCCGCCTAGTGAAAACCGTGAGAATGATCACACCTGAGCTGATGTGTGTAGTCCAGTAGGGGGTAGGATTTGAAGTAGTAGTGTGCACTTTAGTTAAAGCTTTGAGGCCTGACACACCACCATGAAGCACCTTCAGACTAAACATAGCTAGCTATTTGTATATTAGAATGTTTGTCGTGTTGTGTTGTCCAATTGGTGTGTGTTAAATGTATTGGGAAAAATCCCATATACACCAGGCATAATGCCTGTCCTAATTATGACCACCTGTGTAATAGTGTATGACCACCTGTGTAATAGTGTATGACCACCTGTGTAATAGTGTATGACCACCTGTGTAATAGTGTATGACCACCTGTGTAATAGTGGTCCCCCTTTTGCTGCCAAAACGGCCCTGACCCGTCATGCACTGTGTATTCTGACACCTTTCTATCAGAACCAGCATTAACTTCTTCAGGAGTTCGAGCAACAGTAGCTCGTCTGTTGGATCGAATCACACGGGCCAGCCTTCTCTCCCCACGTGCACCAATGAGCCTTGGCCGCCCATGACCCTGTTGCCGGTTCACCACTGTTCCTTGCATGGACCGCTTTTGATAAGATACTGACCACTGCAGACCGGGAACACCCCACAAGAGCTGCAGTTTTGGAGATGCTCTGATCCAGTGGTCTAGCCATCACAATTTGGCCCTTTTCAAACTCGCTCAAATCCTTACGCTTGCCCATTTTTCCTGCTTCTAACACATCAACTTTGAGGACAAAATGTTCACTTGCTGCCTAATATATCCCACCCACTAACAGGTGCCATGATGAGGAGATAATCAGTGTTATTAACTTCACCCGTCAGTGCTCATAATGTTATGCTTGATCGGTGTATATGTAAATGTAAATGGCGAATCGAAAGGTTTAGATTCTGATATCAAATGAAAACTTTTGTTTTGCTAAGTGGTTGTTTGTCTGCAGGGCAACACTCAACAAAAAGATTAGATGAATTTGACATGGGATACATTTTGTGGCATCAGTTATTGAACATGCTGTATGGTTTCTGGAGCTTGACTGTTGAAATTCAACTTATAATGAATTACTACTGGCCACAAGACTCTAGCTGTATTGCTGTGTGGACTTTTTGCCCATATCATAAAACCTGAATATCTCAGTGCATTCTTTTATTTATTTATTAGTTTTTTTTATATTATATGAGAGACATTTTAAAACGAAAAGTAAATTTTTCAATGATTATTATTTTAATAATATTTTAAATCTGGTAATGTTTGTCTGTAGGTCCCTTTCCAGGCCGTCAGATGTTGAGCCCAAGTACTCGCAGCAACGACACCATGAGTGGAATCTCTTCACTTGCCGCCAGCAAACACTCAAGCTCTTCACACACATCCGTATGAGGCCCACACACACACACACACACACACACTCCAGTTTCTCACACAGACTTTTTACCTGCTTTTTCTCTTCTTTTATGCTAATGCTAATTAACAACATTGTAGACTCTTATTGAATGTCTGTTTGCCTTTATGTTTTTAAGGCGCGACTCCCTGCATCTCCCAACCAATCAGCCGCTGTAGCCTCAACGTGGGAGGCGGAGCCTGTGGCAGAGGAGCCAGGGGCAATGGAAGATGCAAATGCAGAGAACCTATACCTCATAGGTAATTAAATCTATAGAAGTGTTTGTAAAGAGGAAGTCTGTGTTTATGCTGCTTTAGATTAGATTGTGGGTTTGTAAAGTTCTTATCAGTAAGGTGTACAATAGAATCAGTTTCCTCATCAGTTCAGTCAGTTATTTACATGTTATGTCTGCTAAAAGGCTGACTGAACCCAAAAGCTGGCAAACTTAAATAATGCCTTTTGGACTTGCTTTTGTGCTAGAGAAGAAACATTAGAGCCAGAGCATGTGCTGTAGAAACTAGAGGTGTGGCAGTATGTGCATGTGATGCTCACTCACATTTATTATTGATAAAACTCTTAATGTCAGGAGTGCATACACTTACGCACTTACTAAGAATTTTTAGCACACTTGGCTTACTGAAGATTGGTTGCCTTGTTCCCAGTGAATCAAAACATCAAATAAGTGAAATGATGCTTGGAACATGCACTGAAATGATGTCCTTTTCTAAAAACTGGACAACGTACAGGTGACCAGGAATGCCAGATGAAAACCATAAAAACAGTGACAGTTATTGGGAGGAGGCTTCCACACAGGACCATTGACCACACTATCAAGTTACATTTTAACCATACAAAAACACATTTATACATTTGTTTGATATTGAGGATAAGTGTCAATATATTCTGTCAGATGGTGAACTTTGCTCTGTTGGTGTCAAATATTTAAAGCTGCCAGGTAAATAAAAGTGTCTGTGCATCCATAATTCAAGACAGTTTATCTGTTAAACTATAAATTTCCTAAACAACAAAATGGGTGTGAGACAAATTTATCTAAATGAGAGGTTCAGATTAAACACAAATGCCAGAAACTGACTGCCCATATACACCAATCAGGCATAACATTATGACACGTGAAGTGAATAACACTGATTATCTCCTCATCATGGCACCTGTTAGTGGGTGGGATATATTAGGCAGCAAGTGAACATTTTGTCCTCAAAGTTGATGTGTTAGAAGCAGGAAAAATGGGCAAGCGTAAGGATTTGAACGAGTTTGACAAGGGTTAAATTGTGATGGCTAGACAACTGGACTCCAAAACTGCAGCTCTTGTGGGGTGTTCCCGGTCTGCAGTGGTCAGTATCTATCAAAAGTGGTCCGAGGAAGGAACAGTGGTGATCCGATGACAGAGTCATGGACGGTCAAGGCTCATTGATGTACGTGGGGAGAGAAGGCTGGACCATGTGATCTGATCCAATCCTAATGCTGGTTTTGATAGAAAGGTGCCAGAATAAACAGTGCATGATGGGTCAGGGCTGCTTTTGCTGCAAAACAATATTAGGCAAGTGTTCATAAGGTTATGCCTGGTCGGTGTAACTTCAGGTTAAATATTACATTACACCCAGCCACTAGAGGGCATCAGAGACATTCTTTCTTCACTTTTCAACTGCTATCATGCACTCCACATTATATAGTCAGTGGTAATAAACTGTCACTCCCTGTAGGTATGGAGCTATTTGAGGAAGCTCTGCAAAAGTGGGAGCAAGCACTGAACATCAGACACCAGACTCAGTCCAACTCTTCTGCTAACAGTCTCACCCGACAGGGGGCGGCACTCACGGTAAAATCCATAAAATCCACTCATCTCACCATTACTCTGGTTTTAATGGCTCATAGGGATATGTGATAGTGTAGAGTTTAACATTTGATCTTTTACAATATGGCAGGGCTATTGGACTGATGGAATATTTGAAATAGTTGAACATAAATGTTACCTTACCTTGGTGGGAACATTTTAGTATTATATTAAGAATTTCATTGCTTCAGTTTAATCTGCATTTTAGGAAGCAGTTAAGTGAATGCACAAGATTGCAATGTCTTTTGAATAAGTTTAGCTCTAATTATTGCAATGCTATATTTCTAGAAAAAAATCATCTTTGTTAAATAGCACTATTAACTGATTAAGGTGTGTGTGTATATATATGTGTGTGTGTGTGTGTTATGATCATAACAGCCAGAAACCCGTAATCGAAAATTTGCAGAAAAACTGGAGTCCCTTCTGCACCGGGCTTATCATTTACAGGAAGACTTTGGCAGCACAATACCAGCAGATAGCCTGCTAGCTGACCTTGGTAAGCACATTTCATTCTGCAGTGAGTGGGGCAGCTGTGGTTTTATGTTTTTTGGATACAATCCTCCCTTTCAGGATGCATTTACAGTTAGTCCTGTTGGATGTGATTCATCCATCACGGTGATATGTCGACATGACCTTGGATAACGTGGCTCTCAAAAGCCTTATTGTCCTGCTCACAGATGTACCAGCAAGATGTGCACCAACATTTTGTCCTTTTTTAGAGCCTCCATTATATTGTGTGGATTACAATGTTTTATGTGCGGTTAGTGCTATTGCTCTGTGCCTGTGTGTTTCATTTCATTGTCCAACCCCTATATTATTTGTTACTGATTGATTGATTGTGTGATTAAGTGTTTTCAGTTTATTTTGTAATGCAGAGAGTGAAGGCACATTGATTCTGCCACTTGTGGAAAGCTCTCATGGTGTCCGGGATGATGATGCCGCTACCATCACGTCAGACGATTCCTTTTTCTCTGCCGCTGAGGTTGGCGAAAATGTACACCCACACACTTTTTTTTTTTTTTTTTTTTTTTTTTTGCAGCCCAGTGTAGTAAAGTATAAGAAAGCATTTTATTAATACAGAAAGATGAAAAATAAGTACAGTACTGTACAGAAATATGGCCTACCGGTATTTATTGTTGGTTATTTGGAGGCAAACAATAATGATGGGAAATTGTACAGTACAGTCACTCAAACAGTCAGGGAATTCTTATACAGGACAATTATTACAAATAAAGTTTCCATACTGTTTTTACTGTTGAATGTGTGTAACAGAAAACCATACAAAGGTCTTCAAATGCAAGCAAATCCCAATTACTGAAATTTCCCCAAATCATTTAAAATCATGAGCGCTAAATCTGGATTCTCTCTCTCTCTGTCTGTCTCTCCATGCTGTAGCTGTTTGATACGTTCAGTCCCGATGAGGTTTATCAGCCCCTAAAACCTGCAGCTCTGTATGAAGAGGCACTGAGTTTAGTGAGAGAAGGGAAAGTGGAGTGCAGATCACTCAGGTACTAAATGCTGAACAGTACACAGTTGTGGCTCTAGACATTTTAGTTAAAAGATTTTTAGAATTCGAAGTGTGCATGTGTTTGTATCCTCTTTAGAACAGAGTTACTGGAGTGTTACAGCGATCAGGACTTCTTGGCTAAGCTGCACTGTGTCCGACAGGCTTTCCACGTCAGTACACACGCGCACACACACACACACACAAACTATTTTCGCTTCTTCTGGTTTGGTTTTTGTGGTTTCTTCTCTTTCTTCCTTTCAGTTTTCACTCACTATCTGTGATGTTTCTTGTAGTCTGTAGGTTTTGACTGTGTGTGTGTGTGTGTGTAGGTGTTACTGGTGGATGAGACTCACAAGAATTTCTTCATGGAAACAGGCAAACAGATGATCAATGGACTCATGATCAAAGCCAACAAGGTAATATCAGGAGCCTTATTTATAACAACTTGTGTAAAATAATTCTAGAAATATTAATAAGCTTAATCCATTATTTTTTAAAACCACAAAGATGTCTCCTCAAACTGTCCCAATTGTGTCCTGTTTAGTAATTGTTAAACACTGTATAATAATATCTATATTTTAATAAGTGCATCACCTCCTTTTTTACGTGTTAAGACAGGAGTGGTATTAATGACTACATAATTAGTCATGGAAAGTAGTTAAATGACTCATTGGAGCTACTCAAAAAAGTAACAAAGCAAGTACACTCAAGAAAACTGATGAGCAGGAATGTGGCATTAGAATAGTAATCACAGCACTTTAATTTGTGGTTAAAAACACTGTCATATCTTAATTAACTTATTAATGTCTTCTTTTTACGTTCTTATTGTTTAATATAATATTTAATAACTTGCTCTTCCTCTAGCTTATGTCAACTTAAATGTATGGGTTTTAATTCTTTCGACTTCCAGAACATATTTGTAATCCATGTTAGATCAGCTGCACTTGTTTCCTAATATTCCTCACTGGCACAGACTGACCACCTCTCAGGGAAAAGTGTGGACTGTCCCTAATTTCCGGAATAGTTGTACTTCTTGAGTAACAAACATTTTTAAAATATTTTTGATCCAGTCAGGTCGGGAAACTTGAAAACAGCCAAAATTGTGAGTAGAGTACTATAGGGACTGTGGGCTTTGTATAGTTAATGAATATACGGAGCTTTACTATACGCTGAATTAGATGTATTACAATGATCGGCACAAAAAAGCGTATTTTTATAGGCTGAATGGTACAACAGACAATATGTAGCATTTTCCTAAATTACTCTGTGTGTGTGTGTGTGTGTATGTGTGTGTGTATGTGTGTGTGTATGTGTGTGTGTGTGTATGTGTGTGTGTATGTGTGTGTGTGTGTGTGTGTGTGTGTGTGTGTGTGTTTAGAGTCCAAAGGCATTTTTGGAGAGCTATCAGGACATGTTGCTGTACACTCAACGAGAGGAGACATGGCCAACCACCAAGATGGAACTTGAAGGCCGAGGGGTCTGTGTCTGTTCTGCTCTCTTTTTCACTTTTCTTTTTCATTTTTCTTCTCTCTCTCTCTCTCTCTCTCTCTCTCTCTTTCTCTCTTTCTCCCCCTCTTTATTCTCTTTGTGCCTATATGTCTACTTGACTCGCTTTTAAGGATAACTACATCTACAGATGAACATAAATGAACATTCTTGCATGCAATTGTTGGTTTTATCCCTAAACCTGTTGCTTGCATTGCAGGGCTTAGGGATATATCTGAAGGTTATGTGCAACTTTTATAAAAAAAATTGTCTAGTAGTGGTGACCTCTGGCCATTGATTTCTGCACAGGTGGTGTGTATGAACTTCTTCGACATCGTGTTGGACTTCATCCTCATGGATGCATTTGAGGACCTGGAGAACCCACCTACCTCCGTGGTGGCTGTCTTACGGAATCGATGGCTCTCAGACAGTTTTAAAGAGACGGTGATTTCTTTCTTGCAAACAGTTTATGTGGTAGAAGTTTCTTCCGAAGAAGAAGCTCTCGGGGTCTCTGGGGTTCCGATGTCGAAAGTAGATTTTATTGAAAAACAAAAAATCTTGGTTGGTCAATGGAGCAATTGTTAAACTCAGTCTTGGCACATTCTTATAAACAGTTTCAGAATGCTTATCTCAGCAGGTGGGGGTTATCTTTGCACAAGCTGCTCATTACCATTATCTCTTAAGTCAAGGTCCTTCCTTCCAGTACTCCTCCAAATTAAATGGTGGCACAACCTAAGCCTTAGTGTCTAATAGCATATTGTTACAGAACATAGTGGAGTAACTGAAACGCATCGTGTCTTAATTATTATGATTAGTATACACCTTTTTGTTTTTATAAAATATTCTATATTTGCTGCTAGAATTTTGAAGTGAATTACACAGTTGTTCCCTTTACCACTACTGGTGTGCTTGTCTGTAAAAACACGGAACAGATCCAGCAACAGTGGCAGATTTAGTCAGCAGTTGTCCAGACATCATTGAGAACGACCCGTGATTCATCGTGGAGTGAATCAGGTTTTTAGACGAGACTGCTCTGAATGTCCAGTATTTCTAAAGCAACTAGGTTTTGATTCAGTAAAGACTGAATGAGAGTTCAAAACAAGACTCTGATATTGAATATTGGAGATCCATTTGTAGGGATATTTACACACAAGACGCCCTGATTTGGATTTCATTTAGCAAAAAGGCATTGTTTCACCATGCACTTGACACATGGTTGCAAGATCGCACAGGATTTATACATTGAGATACAATATCGTCACATTACATAATAACTTCCCATCTTTCCATGTAGGCCGTCTGTCTGGACTTATTAGTATTAGTGAGTTTCCTGAATGGGCTGGATGTGAAAACATTTGGCCTTGTGTGCAGATCTCTTGCATCCAGTGCATGTTTCTATAGTGCCTTATAATGTTCAGCGTAGTGTCCTCAGGATTGACAGTTGCCGCTTTATGTGTAATATTCTGTCTGCTAGTGATGTTATTTTACTGAATAATTCATGCATCAACCACTTAACAACTCTCTTTACCTCTCAGGCTTTAGCTACAGCATGTTGGTCAGTGCTGAAAGCCAAAAGAAGGTTACTGATGGTAAGCTATTATAAAACTTAAAAAGCCACTCCTCAGGTTTCATACACCTTTATTTACAGTCTGCCTGTTGTCTGTTCACAATGAGAAAAGAAAAGTTCATTATCCTGTTGTTATTCTTTGTTTATGTAAGATAATTGTGTGCCACCTTGTATTAAAACTCTGCTAATTACTAAAACTGGAGAATTTCCAGAGGTTTACTCTGCCACATTTTTAGGCAATTCAATCAAGCAAATTGATGGAGAAAGATGAATGAATGAATATGTAAATAAACATTTGTTCCTTTGTTTAGGTTCCAGATGGGTTCATATCTCATTTCTACGCCATCTCGGAACACGTGAGTCCAGTTCTGGCGTTCGGCTTTCTGGGGCCCAGACAGCACCTGACTGAAGTGTGCACTATTTTTAAGGTAGGATGTGCACTTCAAGTCCAACACCTTTTTTAAAGAGAGAGAAAAGCTCTACACCTCATCATCAGGGTATTGTGAGTTAGAATCCTCACAATTTGGTAGTGCTATCTGGATCTGAGAGATGGAGATTCTCTTACCAACATTAGACGGCCAGTTGTGGATGTCTGTGAGATGGTGTATGTGGATAACACTTTCCTCCATGGGTGTTATTCTGCCCAGTGTCACAGCATCAGTTTGAAACAATGCCTTTGGCTAGTTTTGTATGTCTTTGAGGAAGCATGAGCAATGTTCTAAAAAAAATAAAAATAAATAATAAAACTCAGAATATATACATTTTTCCAATGACTTCCAATGCTACTTTTAGTGCTATGTGTAAACCCCTCTTTCTCTCGTAACAGCACTGTGTCTTCTGCTAGAATTTTTTGATGAGATCTAGATCTTCTCTTTTAGACTCCCCTCTTCAGCTCACCCCAGAGAAGAAAAAAAAAGTCCCACATCACCATAGATCCTCCACTACACCCAATAGTAGCAATTAGGTGCTTTTCTGTCTAACCGTCCTTATTTTAATGCCAGAAACACATTCATTGTTTGCTGCCACCAAACTCTATTTTTGTTTCATCTGACAGTTGAAGTTCCAGTGTTGTCTAGAGAACTTCAGACGTATATGTTTGTGGTTAGATGACAGAAAAGGCTTCTGTTTAGCATGCCTTCTGTATAATTTGCTGGCACGGAGGTGGCGTCTAATTGTATATTTGAAAATTTGGTGACTCCAAAACGGCACCATCTTCTCCAAATACAAGTCCGACCACAATCCTTAGAGAAATGCTTGCCTCTCTTACCTTAGTGCCAATCTTTTTTTCTTGTTTTAAACTTCATCATTATCGTCATCACTGTGGATATGGCCATTTTTTATTTGTGCAGTTATTTTGCATTGTTAGATTTATAAAGGGCTTTGTCTGATTTTATTTATTTAGTATTTTCTGTAATCTTCCCCATGTTTCACTACTTAAAAAAATTAAAATTGCTCCAGTTACATTTTGTTGATAGGATTTTCTAGTGGTGCCAATATTTGACACATGGTATTGTGAAGAAAAATAAATATTTAGTAAGGGTTTTTTTTTATTTTCGTAAAAAACAAATTGACTCCTAGATAAAGATTCCTCTCATTTTGAGGGCTAATATAAGCTTTTATCTTTGTAAATTAATGCTTTTTCTTCTCCTGTGTTTTAATAGCAACAAATTGTGCAGTACCTGAAAGACATGTTTGACCACGACAAAGTGCGCTTCACATCAACTCAGTCACTAGCCGAAGACGTTTTGAGTTTATCTCATAGGCGTACCGACATCCTGCTGGGCTACCTGGGCATCGACAGTCTGCCGGAAGCTAACGGGGCACTGCCTGCTAGCACGGGCACACAAGACTGATGATGGTATACATGGAAATTTCTATTAGAAAAAAGGAAATATCTTCAACTTCTTCAATTCCAGCTCCAGAGGCACATCTAAGTTCACAATCTTTAGCAGACTGAAATGTAAATTATTAGTAAACAAGACCCGAGTGCTTGAATTCAAAAACAGGCGCAGTTTGCAGAACCACAATTTCTCTGCAGACATCGACACTCGGTCTGGATTCTCTGGCTGAAACTACAGATCCGGAAGTAGCAGTTGGCGGTAACTCCTGCATATGATATACTGTATTAATCAAATTGTCTGGCTGAAATGGATTTTATAGGAGTCTCCGTGTTGTATCTGCACCATGCAGATCTAATTGATTCACAGCTTGGCACCTGGCACAACTGAAGACTTACAGTTTCTGTAGCCCGACTGATGAACTCTAGAATCAATGAAGTGATGTTCAGATCTACAATCAATAACTGAAAATCTTCAGTGCATTGCAAGATATTCTATAGTAGGGGGACAAGGTGGGTTAGTGGTTAGCAATTTTTGCCTTGCACCTCCATGGTTGGGGATTTGATTTCTACCTCCCCCATTTGTCTAGGGTTTGCATGTTCTCACTCTGCTTTGAGAGTTTCCTCTGGGTACTCCAGTTTCCCCCAGTCCAAAGAAAAGTGTTGATTGGCATCTTTAAATTGTCTGTGGTGTGTGTTCGAGTGTGCCCTGCGATGGGTGTGCAGCACGCCTTGATGTACGCTCCAGGTTCCCCATGACCCATAAGCAATACAAAAACGTACAGGTGGATGATATGGAGAGTATCTGCCAGCTGAGATAATTGGAAATTGTCACTTTGTCTCACCTTTAGCCAAGCGAGCACTAAACGAGTAATATTGTGTTTTAACTAAACACAAGACTCGGATGTTGATCCAAGTTCCATCCGTTCGTCAGATCTCCAGCTAGATCTATTATAGATTTTTCGAGTGTACTTCAGGTCTGCAGTCTGCTTTCCGAGCCTAATTTAATCCCACAACCACTGAAGAAGCTGCACGAACAATAACGCCACAGAATAACACTCAGTCCAACACTTAGTCCAAGTTGGTTCTTGCTGCTAGGGTTTCTGTTTCTCTTGGTCCTTAACACACCCTTGCACATAATTATGTCTCCTGTCAATGCATAATTTATATGTCATATGTGTCACAGAAGATCTGAAAAGTAGAACAATGTGTGTTATGTGTCCTCCCAACAGTCAGAGGTGGTTTCTGTTCTAGCCTAGATCAAGCTCTTCGGCAGGCGGTTACTGTCTGTTCGATATCAGCAGTCTAATTCCTGTAATTGTACTGTTCAAACAGGTTATAATTATCATTCAGGACAGCTAAACGGGTATTTAGGTCACTGAAGAACGCGAGCGACGCTTGTAAAGGGTGAATGCATGGGTCGGCTAAGACTGGGTCTCGTGTACAGTCGAACTTGATGGTTTATTAGTAAGGTAAAGCTTTCTACTGTGAATGAACTGCAGGTCACAAAAGTCTGACCCAATAATAAATGATATATATCGTTATGCTTTAGTTTACATTATGTAACATTTAAGTGTTCCCTAATCCTGCTCTTATAATTTTCATTGTACTTTTTTCTGGGTTAAAATGCTACTCTTTTTCCTAATGCAGGATTAGGATGCATGCCCTATGTTTTTTCCAATGCTATTTTTAACTTGCCCTTATCAACTCCTCTTTTTTTTTTTCCCATTTATGACCTGTATGCATTATGTTGCACATATGTAGTGTGCACCAGGAGATTTCCCCTGTCTTTTCCCATATCTCACAATTTGCAACTGAGCAAAAAATACGATGGAACGGGTGTGAAGATCGATAGATAGAGATGGGAGATGTCCCTGAGAAAACGTAGGCAAGACGTTTTGAACACCCTGCAGTTGTGTTTTCTAGTCAGTCGCTAGAGTAATCCCAAATATGTAACAGAAATAGTCTTTTAATCGAAGCTACTGACTCTTAAGTCATACTCCCTCCAAGATAAACACTACTTTTCTGTAGGCTTTCAGGACTAGCTAATTAAACTCAGTACAAAAAAGAATGATGTATTATGTAATCCATACTCAATACCAATGACACACATCTGTTTGTGTTTAAATAGACGACACAATAGACGTGTAATAGTCTTTCGCTTTCAAGTGTTTTTGTGTTTTCCCATTTCTATTTCCTTCTCTGTAACTCCGACCTATGTTCTGGCCTTCGTTTGCTGAATTTGCACTTTATTTTTTAGATATTATAACAAATCCAACATAAACTGTTTCGATCTATTTTTGTGGAAATACTGAGTAGTCATATAGGTTGCCTTTAAAGCATTGCCTGTATTTTTGGGTGTTTTTCCTTTCTTGGAAGTTGATGTTGGAATGCTGAAGGCAAAATAATGCACAGACGTGCCAAATAAATAAATAAACTGGCCAGAATTTACAAGTAAAATGAAGGGATTTCTAGTTCAGTTTGTACATGATTAGCATTCAAAGCCTGGGGAATTGCATTGGATCATTTGTGCCTGTGTTCTGTATGACTTTCTTCTCTATCTGTTTATTATGGTCCTGTGTTTATATCCGTGTGGGAAATCCCTTCACATGGAGAAATGTTGAGGTTTTGTGTTATAGCTCTGAAAATATACACTTTACTGAACTCAAATATTTTTCCACGTTCCTCAAAACAAATTGGTGGAACCCAACAATAAATAAAAAAAACTTTGCATGTAAAGATTTCATACCAACTGGGGTTTTGGAGAGTCACGGACATATTGAGAGCTGAAGCCTGGTTATGATTAGGCTTATGTCAGCTTCACTGTGGCATCTTACAACAACTTGGCCCTCTTTGTTTAAGCGAATCAGCTCACTAGTGAGATTTTAGACTGTTTTTATCTATTGTGTTTCTTAAGCTGACTCCTTACCTATTTACAGGATGATGGCACAACCTTTTGATGAAATATTATCTGCCATGAACCCCCCCAAAACAGTGATATCCTAAGTGTTTTCCAAATTCATTCTCAGTTAAAGTGTTTATCAGTTATCCAGAGACACACTAGCAGGTGACGAGTCTCTAAGATTGCTTGTAGTCTCTTTTGGGCATGTGAGTGTGCACTGTTTCAGTGAGATTATCTAATAGCCAAAATATTTAGATGTATAGTTACATCACACTGTATGATTTATACACATTCAGCTTCGCGCTAGACTACGTGCTAGTTTTGTTGGCAGATTCGCACCTGTAGTAGCTACACAGATCAGGCATAACATTATGAACACTGACAGGTGCTGTGACTAACACGCCTCATCATGGCACCTGTTAGTGGGTGGGATATATTAGGCAGCAAGTGAACATTTTGTCCTCAAAGTTGATGTGTTAGAAGCAGGAAAAATGGACAAGTGTAAGGATTTGAGCGAGTTTGACAAGGACCAATTTTTGTGGTGGCTAGACCACTGGATCAGAGCATCTCCAAAACTGCTCTTGTGGGGTGTTCCCGGTCAGTATCTATTAAAAGTGGTCCAAGGAAGGAACAGTGGTGAACTGGAGACAGGGTCATGCACAGCAAAGGGTCATTGATATACATGGAGAGTGAAGGCTGGACCGTGTGATCTGATCCAACAGACGAGCTACTGTTGCTCAAATTGTTGTTAAAAGTTAATGCTGGTTCTGTTAGAAAGGTGTCAGAATACATAGTGCATGACGGGTCAGTGCTGTTTTGGTGGCAAAAGGGGAACCAACACAATATTAGTCATAATGTTATGCCTGATCGGTATATATACTTACCAAAGACCCTGATAATTCCTTCCAAGTGTTTATTTTTCTACATAATGTATCTTGTATATTATAGTATAAGATGAATCCATGCGATATATATTCCCCCTAAAACTAGTCAAAGTGTAAATGGGAACTAATCTGATGTCAGAAATTACGGGAAATGTCAAAAACCGTTGCGCCTTAGGATTGGTCTGTGAAACCATTTGAGCCTTTTGTTTCGTTTTGTTGTTTTGCCACATCATCTAATTAGTATAGAATTGAGAAAATTCCAATTGTGCTGACATCATGGCTCCATGTCTCACATTTACTTAGAAAACGAATCCTCTCTCGCCTTTGTTGCTTGTTGGTATGATGAACATAGGGTCTAGCGTGGAATCGAATTTAAGTGGTACAACTCAATATAATGCTTTTCAGTACATCGCACTCCCTGTTTCTTGCTTTCAATTGTAAAGAGGACACTACTTTAGCTTAAGCAACCTGCTACACGTTTTTGTTTCTAAACTTGTTAAAAGCACCGCTCTTAAGGAAAGGATTGTAGCCTACAGTGTGATGCCTGAATGATTCCACCTTAATTAGTTAGTCGTTCTTTTCTAAAACACGCTGATTGTATCTTTTGAGTTGACTGAAAGGTGTTAAATGTACTGACGTTTGAACTGTAATGATCATTTTTCTTTAATATTGTTGCATATTATTTGTATGGCTGTACTATGTTCTGATGTATATTTGTTTTCCTGGCATGTTTATGATGGTGGTGGTGGTGGTGGTGGTGATGATGATGATGATGATGATGATGTGACACTTTACACAGAGCACATGGGAACAATTTTGAATAATGACAAAAACAAATGCGATGACTGATGTGAGCAGTTTCAGTACAAGCTCTGTGATGGATTTTGACTTTCTGTAATTAAAACCAGCCACGTAAACCTGACGATTGTGCAAGATATAGATTTTTTTTTTTTTTGCTACAGGACACATTATGAATTATGTAGACATTTGAGAGGAATGTTTGGAAAGCTTGTAATGGTTTTTGTTAGTGAGAAATACTTCATGATCATTCATTAACAAAACCAGAAATGTGTAGTCATTACAAGAGAGTTGAATTTAGTCATATTGGTACTTCTATGCTCCAGTAACAGCTAGAAATCAATTCCAAATGGCATCAAAATGATAATACCATCTGCTCTATGTGCAGTTCATCACATGCTTCTGTGTCATGTATGTTGATTATTTCACTGTCCTTGTAAAAAAAAAAAAATTTTTTAGACACAAGCAGTGTATGGTTTTAGTCTAAGCAGTGCTTTCTGAACATTTTCATGGCAACGTTTAAGCGGGGTTAACATTTGCAGTGTCTGTTTCATCTAGAAGGTTGTTAGAATTTGGTTAGCCTGAATTGATCTGTTGAGTTGTACCTTTTTAAAGTGCACTGAAATCTTCTAGAAAAGGAGTGAAGAATCATTCTTTTGTGAATCATGGACTTTTGTCTGGTAAACATCTGTCAAACTTTTAATCTGAGTTAATGTACAGGAGTCAGAATATATATATATATATATATTCCTTCTTATTTCCATTTGCCTTTGGTGTAAAGCCTGGTTATGAATTCCAGCTCAAAACTGTTGTACTTGTTTCTGACATTTGTATTTTGTTTTTCATGTATCTGTACTTTTAATGGACATAAAAAAAAATAATTTTCGCTGTTCGTCTCCTATCTCGTCATTTCCGTTGCCGTTGATGTTTCTCGTGGAAGCTTTGTGGTCTGAGCCTCTTTGCAGTTTTTTTCATACACTGACCAGGCATAACATTGTGACTACCAAATGTTCTGTGATTATTGTGTTGGTCCCCCTTTTGCTGCCGAAATGGCCCTGAATCGTCATACGCTGTGTATTCTGACACCTTTCTATCAGAACCAGCATTAACTTTTTCAGTAGTTTTGAGCAACAGTAGCTCGTCTGTTAGATCGGATCACACGGGCCACCCTTCACTCCCCATGTGCATCAATGAGCCACGGCTGTCCTTGACCCTGTCTCTGGTTCACCACTGTTCCTTCCTTGGACCACTTTTAATAGATACTGACCACTGCAGACCGGGAATACCCCACAAGAGCTGCAGTTTTGGAGATGCTCTGATCCAGTCATCTAGCCATCCCAATTTGGTCCTTGTCAAACTCGCTCAAATCCTTACGCTTGCCCATTTTTCCTGCTTCTAACACATCAACTTTGAGGACAAAATGTTCACTTGCTGCCTAATATATCCCACCCACTAACAGGTGCCATGATGAGGAGATCATCAGTGTTATTCACTTCAACTCTCACTGCTCATAATGTTATGCCTGATCGGTGTATTTCTGGCTCTTAAAGTGTTAAATTAATAAAAAATATTTTGGTTTGAAAACTTATATTTTAAAAGCTATGCTTTCATAAACCTCATAAAAAGTCGTTCGTAGCTTATACATGTGTCAAACCTCTTGTTGTTAACACCTAACCCCAGCTTATGATCTGCAAGCGATAGAGAGACTGGTGAGGGAATGATTGTTTATAACTTGTGTGTGTGTGTGTGTGTGTGTGTGAGAGAGAGAGAGACAATGAGTGAGTGAACGACTGTTTATACCTTCTATCATGTAAGTGATAACAGGAACTAACTTGTCTCTCAGCTGTTTCACAACATTAAATGAAACATCCATGAACAGCTAAAAAGCAGTCATTAATAAATTGTAATAGTTGATGCATTTCTCTGGTATAAGAGGAATGAAACATTTCCAGTATATCCTATATCACAAATATCAGCTGTTATGTCCCTGTCGTCTTTTATCCATCACTGAGAACGTGCAGTGACCGATCTGTGAAGGATGTGTAAAATATTGCAGACTGTTTTATACAAATCTTCCCTCCACAACTGTGAGCCACCTAAACCCAATCCGCTGGTGAATGAATGAACATTAAATGCAGTACAGATGTTTTTTAACAGCACACACACACACACTAACTAGATGTCCAGTAGGATACTTTCTGGTGTAAGACTCCATGAGAACAAGGGCAAAGTCATAAAGGCGCATTTAGCTGGTGTTTAGTGTATTTCAGACAATATTACAAGATATCTATGGGATTGAAATAGTCCGTGATTATTGGCGACTTTGCGTAATGTATCAGCTGAACAACATTTCTTCATTCAGTTATTTTCTCTCTCTCTCTCTTTCATTTGAATTAGCCCAGTTTTCATATGTCCAGTTTGTCGCCCGCTGATTGGTCGAGAGCGTTCAACTGCACGTGTTTGATTGGACGCTGGTTCCTGTGCAGACTTTTTTCCCCTCTGAGAATCTCCATGGTGAATGGCCGATTATCTTGACGGCGCGCGGTAAGCGCTGATTGGCTGAAGCCGCACAGGCGTTCCATGCTGATTCGTCGAATCTAGATGCCCGGTGTCCGGGTAAGATGGCGGCGGAAGAGCAGTGCTCGGCACCACCTCGATGGCAGTCGATATCTTTAACGCACGTAGAGTATCCAGCTGGTGAGTGTAAATTTCGATTCTTTGTTTTTCACTAAAGTGAGTCACGTCGTCGAACAGCACTTTGTCTTCGCTGGAAACGCTGTGCGAGGTTTTACAACTGAATGGACACGACTAAGGGATTGCTTGCCAAATAGTGATACCATAGGAAAGCGCGCATACTTCGTTCAGGCGATTTGTTTTTTTCTCCACTCATATTCCGACAAAACCCAACCTCCTGCTTTGCGATTGGTCAGAATTCCGTGGCCGCGCGTGTAATTATTATCTGGGATACTATTGGAATTACATGCAGTCTACGCTAACCCCACCTAGGAGGTGGGACACTGCCATCCAATCCTATATTCGAAGGGCGTGGCTAAACGGAATACGGGTGAGAAAGAAAATAACGATCGCAGGGAGTTTAACTGGAGCTGCCGAATTGTGCATTTGATGCGCGCATGCGCGTTTATACATGTACTCTCCCTACTGTGTCTGGGACTCCCTTTTGCTGGCATTAGACATTTAACTGTTAATTGCGTCTAAACTCACAAAACTCAAAAGTATCGCCTTGATTTTTTTCTACAGTCTTATTAGTAATATTTATTTAGTTACTTTCTGGCCATCACTTTTGAGGAAAGCCTTTCAGAGTGCGACAAAGCTAGCTAGCCGGCTAACTTGCCAAGTTGTTTTTTTTATGTTATTAGCTAACCTGCTAAGATGCTGTCGGGGTGCATCGCTCATGTTCCAGTGTGAGCTTCCATACCTGTCTGTAATTTTGTTTAAAAAACGAATAAAAAAAAACAGACTTTTAGACACCAAGGTGTTTTAATATGAGCTAGCGTACTAGCTGTTGTTGTCTTTATAATCATATCAAGATTACCCAGAAACCCCAACGAAAGAACAGCCCTTTTTATTTTATATCTATATATATTTATAATTTGGGTGAATGAATGAAACTATAACCTGCAGCAGACTATTTTTATTTTTTTTATCCAGACGCGTATGCTTTGGGGATTTTATTTCTGCATTATAAAGAACTTTATCTGTTAGGTCAGACTAGACGTGGTCATTGACCTCGCGCACGTTCGGTGTAATAGCACGTGCACTTTAGTCTTCATCTGTAACATCCATGTTGTTGTTTTCTGAGGAAGGTGTGGCCAGCCTGCATACTATTATAGTAAACAGTATGTCAAAAATAGTGCGACCCATAAAGCCTCCTGTCTGCACTGTTACTATTTAGTAGTGTTATGAGGATTTGTCATAGACCTGTGCTTCCGTACTATATATATATATATATATATATATATTGCATATTATTTAGTACGCTATCATGCGGTTTCGGACAGTAGCCAGCTAGCGGGATTCCCTGGCACGTGACGACAGATAGGAACTAGCGGGGAAATATGAGCTCGTGCTGGTGGGCAGTGGAGCCTGGCTTGGTCCTGTTCAATGCGTCGGAGTGAAAACATCCATGAGCTATCCAAGAGGAGGCTGTCGTCCCAATTATTGTTATTTTTTTAGGATGGCTATATTAAGACAGACTAAAAATCCACCCACTGAATATCCTGGGACGTGAAATGAGGACACGGAGCACGAGGATTTACTCAGTGTTGGTTTCTGTGTAGTTTTCTGACTACTAAAGTCTGAAACGGTCATGTCATATTATCTGACACGAAGATCTTTAACACACAGGTTCTTAAACCCTTTTCCTGGAGTACTCGCTTACCTGTAGGCGTTATTGTTTTGTCCCTGCTCACTAATCAGCAAATCAACAGGCCTTACTACAAGGAAAGTACTGTAGTCCAGGGACACTCCAGGAACCTTGACCTGCGGTTGCAGAAATATACTACATTTTGTGTACATAATCAAACAGCATGATCTGACCGCCTTAGTCGAAAATGGCCGTGTGAAAACCGACAAGTGAACTTGACTTGAGCTGTCTTCACACATACAGTAACTTTATCACTGCAAGTCCCCAGTTGTTGTACTATTAAAGTCTGATATCTGGAGACATTGTGACTTTGGGTTGTCATGGTAATAACATCAATTTTCTTCCCAGTAAAATGAAACGGTCTGGTGGCAGATTTGGCATTTTTGTATAAAATTCAGCAGTGATTATCTGCACCATATCCTGCACCATGAGATGAAGGAGAAGCATTATGCGCTCTACTATCTTCACACCCATTGGTAGTCGCTGCACCGAGCTGCTCTATATTTGTTAAACTTTTGTTAACTTTCTTACAACACTGGACACTCCCACATATAGCCGCAAATGGTCACTATCGCTAATGTCACTGAAAGTCGCCAACTCTCATTGAAAGTGAATGGACCCCAGTCACTGGTTGTGAGTTGTTGAATGTGTGAATGTAGCATTAATAAATGATTCTGGGACCTTTTTCTAGGTCCATTATCATGTTTCATTTCCATTTTGTCAACTGCATGGCCATGTTTACAGCAATTTATTGTGTAATGCTTTAAGCTGGTTTTACAGTGATGCACGTCATTAGAGGAGCTTTACCCTATATTCTAACATGAAGAATGTGTGTTGTAGCACAGTCTTGCAGAATATGGCCAAGAATTTATTGGGATCGGCTTGTACACCGTGAGTAAGGTATAACGTTCAAAAGGGAAATCTATAAACACGGATCAGACATAACATCAATACCAGTGAAAGGTGAAATGCATAACGATGATTATCACGTAATAGTGACACCTGTCAATGGGTGGGATATATTAGGCAGTTGATGTGTTGGAAGTAGAAAAAATAAGCACGTGCAAGGATCAAGGGCCGAATTGTGATGGCTAGGTGACTGAATCTGAGCTTCTCCAATTCAGCAGGTCTTTTGGGTGGTATGCAGTGATTAGTACCTAGTGATCCTAGGAAGGATAACCGATGAACTGGCCGCAGGGTCATAGGTGCCTAAGATTCATTGATGTGCATGTGGAGCAGTCCTACAGAAGAGCTACTTCAGAACAAGTCTCTGAGGATGTTAATGCTGGCTATGATAGAAATGGGGAATATGAGAATTAATTCATGTTTCTAGGCCTATCCCATCCATGGTGCAGGAAAGATAACACAACCGCAGCTTAATTTCCCTTCAGTGCAGGTGTATTAAATCAGTCCCCATAGAGTACAAAAAGAATCCCTCAAGCCTAGAGCCGCCCTTAAGTCGGGCCTTCAAGGACGTCTCCCTTCATCTTTACACACAAGCCTAAATAATAATAAGCAGCTGCGCTACACCTCTAGTTACTAACAGAAACGCATGATTACTGGATGACACAGTTTTAATTATTGACAGATTTAAATCATCCACATTAATAACAGGCTAAGACAAGGTGTCCATCAGCTTAAAGTCAGGATTGCACCATAAGAAAACACTATCCAGTCGGAGAGCTTGAAGAGCAAAACATACGCTGTATCATTGCACATCCAGTATGGCACAGCATAGTAGCTATATTCTTCAAGAACATTGGACAATATTTTTTCGGAATTCTTATTGGGATCATTTTGTACAGAATAACAAGAAGAGTGCTGGAGAACATACTGTAGATTTTCCTGCTCAAAACAGCTAACTGTATAGTCAGTGTATAGATTTAGTTTTTTTTAAACCAGTAACCGCTGGCTTTCCATTTCACCGGTGGAGTGGAAATCACCTAATGGGGCATTTTCTTCAAATAATAAGTAAAAAACAAAATAATTCTTTTCTTTAAGTCTGATCTAAAATGAGTCAGGACACTGCTGGCTTTCAGTGTGAGAGGTTTGTTTTTCCCTCTGTTGGGAGAACCTTATACAGAATTTTCTTAGAGAGCAGAAATGGGTTTGGTCGTACCATTTTGTTTGTTTTTTGAAAGTTTTCTATGAAAATATTGCCTCCAGTAGGCTAGGGGAAGAACAGAAATACTTATTTACAATAAAATAAACATAAACCCCTTAATGTCTAATTTCGTTGAGTTTTAAGTTGTTTTTATTTGTCACATATACCTTACTGCACAGTGAAATTCTTTCTTTGCATATTCCATTCTTGGGGGTTGGAGTCAGAGCGCAGCCATGATACAGCACCCCTAGGGGCAGGGTGGGTTGGGGGCCTTGCTCAAGGCCCCAACAGTGGCAGCTTGGCAGTCCTGGGGCTTGAACCCTGATCTTCCGGTCAACAACCCAGAGTCTTGACCACTTGTGCTACCACCGCCCCCATGATAAAAGCTTCATATTAACCAGCACTGTGACATGACAGACATTCAATGCTGTATATGGACACAACAAAACAGGCGTCTGCTAAAAAAAAAACAGTTAACAAGTGAATATGTCTTTGTGTCGATTGATCTGGGGTGTCCAGTCTTATCTGCAAAGGGCTGATGTGGGTGCAGGATTTCATCAAGACCCAGCAGATGCCACACGTGAGGTGGAATCAGGCGTCGCTCCTGCATGATTGGAAAGAAACTCTGCACCCACGCTGCTTCACAATAAAATGCTTTCATCTGTATGCTATATAATATATTTTATATGTAATATATACATTTCCCTCAGATCAGAATTTAGACATTTAGGTATAAGCCTAACTCACTGATGGCTGGCGTTCAAATACACCAGATAAAGTCTTGCTCAAGGTCAAAGTTGTTGGGGAATCTCCATAGCCAACAATCTAACAATTCTGTTGTTAGATTTATTTATTCTTTCTCTTTAACCAACAGGTGATCTGGCAGGGCAGATCCTGGCGTATGCCAGTCTGCTGCCGATGGCGATCCTGGTTGGATTTGTCACGCTCATTGTCTTCAAGAGAGAGCTGCACACGGTGAGTCTTCTTACCTCTCTATAATATTTAATGCCTCATCAGGGTATTGCTCTG
Organism: Hemibagrus wyckioides; assembly: GCF_019097595.1. Classification (NCBI taxonomy): domain Eukaryota; kingdom Metazoa; phylum Chordata; class Actinopteri; order Siluriformes; family Bagridae; genus Hemibagrus; species Hemibagrus wyckioides. Next base: position 7,165,758 of record NC_080727.1, read on the forward strand.
CTGTGGTAGGTCTGAGCATTTAACACTTCAGGTGTTCCTCTAGAAGTGGATTAAGCCTTTGACAGAAAGCAAAATCATTTCAAATAGTATTGATGCAGCTTTTGTGCTCAGAAATGAAACTTTAGGTCTCGACTGTATGTACGTTTAAAAGTTTGGCTGTTAGTAGACATTGTTCAGATAGATGACTGTAAATGAAAGAGCTAGTGGTGTTAGAGCAAAGATCTAATCATGTTTGTACTAAAGCGGATCTTTTACACGGTAAGATCAGTGACTGAATCCAATGTCTCCTGCAGATCTCGTTTTTCGCCGGTTTGGTGATGAACGAAGGGCTAAACTGGTTGCTGAAGCACATCCTACAGGAGCCCCGTCCATGTGGAGGTAAGCCCCTCCCTTCATTTTTTTTTTTTTTTTTTAATTATTATTGTTTATCAGGAGCTTGTTCTTCATACTTGGCTTCCTGAATCAGCTGCATTGGATTTGACATAGTTTTCAAAACTGTTCTTGGATTGTTGTTACCAAGACGGCATGTCCACAAGCTCAAACCTGCGCAAGAGCTGGCTTTGTTTAGAGTTGGGACAAAAATTAGAACCAACACATTCACAAAATCACAACGGTGCATACTTTCATCCGCCCGCTTTGAACACCCGTAGCCCTTGCTCATTGTCTAATCAGGAGGCTGAGCTGGCAGGAAGACCACAATAACTCAAATAGCCATTTACAAGCATGGTGTGCAGAAAAGCATCTCCGAATGCATAACTACAACAGCAGAAGACCACATCAGGTTCCACTCCTGTCAGCCAGGAACAGGAATCATATGCTACAGTGGGCACAGCGTTCCTTAATTCATGTCTTGGACAGTTTGTTGTATGTACGGAGACATTTAAGACACCTGTACAGGAAAAATCTAAGGGTTTCCACTTAAACAGGATGTCCCAGAAGTGTCTATACATTGAATATAACTTGATTTACAAAACATTGTGTACATGATTTCTTCGTAAACACCCAGTGATTTCAATACATCCTTCTCTTGACAAATGCATTCATAAAGGCTGTGTGGAGACTCGTGGAAGGAGGCACACCAATGCTTCACCAGTTGCAGTTTGGAAATCAGTTTTAAAAAATGAATTTATAGTTCATTATGCCCAGAATAACATAACTGTGTTGTAGTGAGCATGCCTGTAGCTTATGCTGTATTATGTTATTTCAGGAGGCCACAGCACAGTAACCACAGAGTATGGCATGCCGTCCAGCCACTCACAGTTCATCTGGTTCTTTGTCGTTTATTTTTTCCTCTTTCTTTATTTAAGGTGAGTCATTATCAAGGTCAGTATAATGCATTTGAATATAATAAGACACAAAACAGAACAGATAGGACACATTCTATACAGTAACTTTCTTGCCATGATGGATGCATTACAAAACAGAAATATTAAACTATTAGATATTAGTCCTTTTGCTAGAAATAATAAAAAAAACAAACAAATCTGAATGCTAGACCGTTTTTCTCCCCCTGACAGAATGCATCAGACAAACAATGCCAGATGTGTGGAATTGTTATGGAGACACGTGCTGTCAATCATCCTACTGGGCGTGGCTTTGTCTGTGTCATACAGCAGGTAAGGCTTGTGTTTATTTACTATAATCGTTTTAATATTGCATTAGCGGTCAATGTGTTTATCATCTGTTTGTGTTTACAGAGTTTACCTTCTCTACCACACCTGGAGTCAGGTGATATATGGGGGCATAGCTGGAATGGTGGTCGGCGTGGTCTGGTTTTTCATAACACAGGAGGTGCTGACGCCGATCTTTCCCAAGATAGCAGCCTGGTAATGCACACACATTCTCATCATTTACAAGACGGTTTAATATCTATACACATGACCCGAAAACTTTTATTTCTATTTATGAAAATCAGATATGTAATATTTGTATTTGAGGAGAAGAGGTTTATGTATATTGCACAGACTGTAGGATTCATTTTTTAAATCGGGAATATTTTTTGTAATGAACAAAAAATTGTATATGATGCCTGAGTGTTTTAGAAGCATTTTTACATGGTGCTAAGGGATTGTTACATTTGGAGCCTTATAAATAGCCTTAGAAAGGTGCATTATACAATTCTGTAGTTATAAGCATGATTTCTTAATTCTGATTGGTCAGAAGGTATTGATTCCGTTTCTGTGTAGTGGTGTTGCTGCAAGGCAAATCACAGGTGTCTATAAATTTATTCATTTTAATACAGTCTTATCTTTATAGTAACTACTTAACACAGGGACTTATGGCATTCATGCGACAACATTGAACACATACACCGATCAGCCATAACATTATGACCACCTGCCTAATATTTTGTTGATCCATCATGCACTGTGTATTCTGACACCTTTCTATCAGAACCAGCATTAACTTCTTCAGTAATTTTAGCAACAGTAGCTCGTCTGTTGAATCGGATCACACGGGCCAGCCTTCGCTCCACAAGTGTATCAGTGAGCCTTGGCCGCCCATGATCCTGTCGCCGGTTCACCACTGTTTCTTCCTCGGACCACTTTTGATAGATACTGACCACTGCAGACCGGGAACACCCCACAAGAGCTGTAGTTTTGGAGATGCTCTGATCCAGTCGTCTAGCCATCACAATTTGGCCCTTCGTCAAACTCGCTCAAATCCTTACACTTGGCCATTTTTCCTGCTTCTAACACATCAACTTTGAGGACAAAATGTTCACTTGCTGCCTAATATATCCCACCCACTAACAGGTGCCATGATGAGGAGATCATCAGTCTTATTCACTTCACCTGGCACTGCTCATAATGTTATGCCTGATCGGTGTATATAAAGTAGGTAAATTTAAAAGGAATAAAATGTTTTGGGAGTGTGCTGCTATTGAAAAATGTACTCAGCTGTGGTGAGTATCAGCTAAATAATTGAATTAAGAAGTTGAATTGTGTCTCTCTTTTGCACTCTGTTTTTCTTTCTGTCTCAGGCCCATATCAGAGTTTTTCCTAGTGAGGGATACAAGTCTCATTCCCAATATTCTGTGGTTTGAGTACACGGTCACCAGATCAGAAGCCAGGTAACATTCACCTGTTGATTTATTCATGTAGCCTGTGCTTTCATAGGTTGTTTTTTTTTTTTTTTTTTCCCTTTAAACTTTTATCATTCAGCAAAACGCTTTTGCTCTATTACAGAAACAGACAACGAAAGCTGGGAACAAAACTCCAGTGATCCGCACTCTCCGCTGGTTCAAACTGACAAAAAGGACCACAAACATATACACACACACATGCACACACACTCACTCACACTCTCTCTCTCACTCATACACACACTCCTACATTCTAACACACTGGAGATCGAACGTCTGGACTGTCCGGGTTGAGGCTTTCCGTTTTCATGCGGACCAAAAAAAACGAGATTTCGATCGAGAGGTCAAAGGGGCGGGGCCTGTGTAAGGGGATCAACCCTCTCCTCTCGTCTTCTCTTTCCGGTGCATGCTGACCGTGCAAGAGGCAAAGCTATTTAACAAGAAACGTAATATATATTTTAACCATTTAACGCACGAGGGTACCTGGGAGTGAGAGAGAAAGAAAGAGAAGATTTCTTTAGTGACGTATAGCTGGTTTTTGTTACAGCATGACATTTTTCTTTTTAGAAACCGTGTAAGGGGGAACATGTGTGGGTGGGGATTTGTAGCAGAAAAGGAAAGAAATGAAGGGGGAAAAAGTACTTTTTTTTTCTCCATCATTCTTATATTTTGGAAACAAGTTTCCATATTCTGGTAATATGTAATATCAAGTTAAAATAATTTGCACTTTGTGAATCAGAAAAAAAAAAAAACCATTTTATTATGCTTAACACTAGTTACATCTGAGAAAATGCTTTAATTTGCTCCCTACTTTGTCTCTTCGTGAACGGGCAACATTCCAAATTTTCATCTTTATTGACGTTATGTACTTCCCATGTAGATCAAAATGATTGGTCCAGTTTCACACTAAGAGCCCTGATTGGTCAGAAAGCGTGGATTGCATTTGCTTTCAGATGCATTTCTGTTTTCTCCACATTAAATCGTTTGTACTGGAGGTGATCACGAGCCTATGAGCTAAAGCAGGTGCGTTCGAGTACAAGGGTCGGGATCTGCTCCGTCTTTTTATGCCCCGTATGTTTAAAAGGTACTTTTATTGTCGTTGTTGGGAAATTTTCCCTCCAAGAGTAATATTAATAAAAGTTTACCTGACCATTTAGCAGCTTTATTTCACTTCAGGAAAGCTGAACTGCATATCTCTACAACTATAATCCTCATACATGCTGGAGCAGGGACACTGTGAGAGCCTGTCCCGGGACAAAATTCACTGGTTTACACTGCAATATGTTCAGAGCTTTTTTTTTCTTTTTATTTTAAAAGCAAATAATAAGGAAACTCCCCCAACTTAGTGTTTGAAGAACTCTACAAGAGTGTATCCATGGGTGTACACAAATTGGGGGCTTCGGAAGCATGAGAAATAATGTGACTCGAATCTGAATTACTTTAAATAGGCAAATGATCCTATACTTAGTATAGGAAGTCTGGATCAATATGGAACAATTTCCTAAATTTTCTCCACCCAACAGTGTTCAGGAATGTTGGTTGCTGGGCAGTTACATATTCCCTCCATTTTCCTGGTCTGTTTCAACACTAACCCCACCAACCCTAAAACATTCCACTTTATTTGGTAGCATCAAAGGAAAATCCCTCAAAACCCAAACCTCAGGTGAACCATTAGCATGTGGTGGTGATGGCGATGCTGCTCTACAGCTACTATGCCTATTAAAAAAAAAAAATGTACCCATGTTGGGATGGCCATAAATGGAAGGGTCATTACAGAATAGTGCTTTGATTTTATTTTTTTTTTATGTTTTTGTGTAATTCAATTCAGGCTGAATAAAGTCAATTGGATATAGGCGAGTATGTCTGTTTCACATCTGTTTGCTATGGATCATGAGCGGGTGAGATTCAAAACACCATATAGAAGGTTAGCGGAAATCAGTTCAATGTTAAAACATCTGATTAAATGAACCAATCCGACGTTTCCAATTCAATATGATATATAAAGCCCAAGAGGACACTGGACTTGCATACTATATTTGTGCTCATCGATTCACTATAAGGGCTGTTGCTTTACTTTTAGCAACTTACAGTTTCTTTGATGACCATCAGATGGATGAGGGTCAATCAGTCAACATCATAAATATCAACTGTTCCTGGAGACCTACACTACCAGTCAAAAGTTTGGACACACCTTCTAATCCCATGGTCTTTCCTGATGTTTATTTCTTTCTACATTGTAAAACGATGCTGAAGGCGGCCGAAATACACAATAATGTCGTTGATATTGAGATATGTCTGCTACTGATGCTCTGTAAAGCCTTCATAACGGCTCTAATCTGAGGTGCTGTTAATTGGTGATTTCTGAGGCTGGTCACTCTAAATGAACTTCTCCTCTGCAGCACAGGTAAGTTTTGGTCTTGCTTTCCTGGGATGGTCTTCATGTGAGCCAGTTTCATCATGGTGCTTGATGGGTTTTGTAAATGCACTTGACAATACTGTTCTTGCAAGAACTATTCCAGAACACCTGACCTTCGTGTCTTAAAATAACAACTGACTGTTTTTTGTTGTCATTACATATGGATTACTGAAGTCCATGTGTGTTATTTCATAGTTTTGAAATCTCCAGTATTGTTCTAGAATGTAGAAAATAAATCCCTTAAACAAAAAACATTGAATTAGAAGGTGTGTCCAAACTTTTGACTGGTAGTGTACCATCCTGTAGACATCATCTCTGACTATAATCTAACACAACTGCACCAAAGATTAGTCTCCTGATCAGTGGGGTGTTGGTAGAACTGGAACTAAATAATGTAGGAACTGTGTCCATGATCATAAGGGCAGATCTGGGAGCAGAGCACAAAACAAAGCATAGTTATCTGATATTGTCTTTCTTTTCACATTATTTAAAAAACTTACTTGCCTTTTATAACACTAGCTATGCCTATTATTTATGTGACTTTTTTTTTTATTTTATTTTTTTTACTCTGCGTAATGCAGTTAGGGGACCCTTTATGACATAAATGCTAATGGGGCTAGATTCGATTGAAATTTATTCATATAGTGCGTGTGACAATGCTAACTATCACACAGTAGATTACTTAAAGATCCCTAATGAGCAAGCTAGAGGTGATGGTCTCGCGGAAAAAGGCCCTGAGTAGACGTGAGGATAATTCTGCGAGGAAACCAGACTGAAAAGGGAACCGATCTTCTTCTGGGTAGCCTCGTTATGAATCGTTACTCTTTCACAATCTGCAGTCGAGCAATATGAGGGTTCATTTTTAAGCTTTACATCATTTTTTTTTTTTATTATTATATATCTTTACATCTATAATATCCATGCAAGGCCATCCACAGCAATTTTAATGGCAATAGTTAGGCTGTCCTTGTGGCGCCATCCACAGCAACAGCAAATGATTCTCACGGGTCGCTTGCTTGTCAATACAGAAATAGAAGAAGGATGGGCCAGCCAGATCCATGGCCCAGAATGAGTCAGGATCACTGGCATATCATTAGGTAGAGCAGAGAGACACAACCTTGATTTAAGTACTGTGTCTCAGTACTGTGACGATGCCTAAACCCTAACTGAAAGATTCTTATGTAATTATGAACCTAAATTCTGAACTAGTACTTTTTCTAGGATGTTAAAAGAGAGATATGATATTGGCCTAATGTTAGACAACTGAAAAGGGTCAAGTTTTGTTTCCTTTCTTTCATTCTATAGCTAAAAAGTCTCTTACATGCAATTAAGAATACAACCAATTATTCAGTCTAATACTATTTACAATAAAAAAGGTGGATTATTTTCCAATGATAGCATGTCTTGGGATGTTCTAATAGAGTATATTACAACATTTGTAATTTATTAATGAACATGTTGCACTTTTTATCCATTTAATGCTATGTTAATCCCCTGTGAGACAGATTATGTCCTATAAACAGTCTTTCCTCCACCATCTTTTTTGTTCTTTCTTGAAGTTACTTACACTGAAAAAACACAGCATGTCCTGTTAATAGGAAACTCACAAAGCACAGAAGTCCCCTGTCTTGATGACTGGCCAGTGGCAGGAAGACTTACTGTTACAAAGTAAGGTGAAGTGAATAAGACTGATGATCTCCTCATCATGGCACCTGTTAGTGGGTGGGATATATTAGGCAGCAAGTGAACATTTTGATGTGTTAGAAGCAGGAAAAATGGACAAGCGTAAGGATTTGAGCGAGTTTGACAAGGACCGGATTGTGATGGCTAGACGACTGGATCAGGGCATCTCCAAAACTGCAGCTCTTGTGGGGGTGTTCCCGGTCTGCAGTGGTCAGTGGATATTAATTTCACTTATCTTAATCTGTGCTTAAGCAATAGAATTATTTAGTTATCAGCTATGGCAAAAGTTAACCAGTGGTGAAAAAAAAGCTACACAAAAGCTTTCTATCTACACTACTCTGCTAACACTTTGTAATGATTTGACTCCCAACTCCACATTGACCCGACAGCTCAGTTTGAGCAAGACTCTAACTAAAGAAGACGAATCATGCAGACTGGATGAATGCAGATACAAGGTTTTATTTGCAATCAGCGCTGGTTACAAGAATCGAGTTGCTCACCAATGAACATCCCCACAACCTCTAACAAAACATCTCAAAACACAGTCCTTTTATTCATTTTTTCATGTGTTTCATATTTCATATCTTTTCATATGTTTCATATTTCTTATCTTTTCATATGTTTCAAGCCAACACCTCTTTGCTGAGAAAGTCCCAACTATTTTCTTTTTGGACCATCAGGTTCTTTTTGGACACCATTATCTTTTACTTTCTAACTTTTTTGAATACCATTATAATCAAATTTTCGAGAATTATTATATAAAAAAAAATATGGGCATTTTCACCCTTATCAGTAGGAGCTCACTTTCATCAAACAGCTCATTTGAACACAGAGGACAGCATGGGTAAGTTCTCAGGGCCACGGCTCCATCTTTTGTTGCTTAATTTTAATTATCATTATTCTTATTCGATTTTGTACCAGTTATGTATCTTTCTGCATATTTAATCCTAGCCATCTCCCCTGCAACTATCGCTTCCATTCGACGCGCTCTATTTGCGCCCAGGGACGAGCTCTATTCTTCTATCAGACGTTCTTCTATCAGTCTTGAGGTATCAACACGTCTGTAACTGGGCACGATGGCCTTGGGCACAGCTCCAACCCTGGCTGTTCCAAATTTGGCACTTCTGTCCAGGTTTTTCCTACTTTTGAGAAGGCCTGTCGGACTGACCTCACTACCACTGTCACTCGCTCTACACAGGCCGTTCAGACTAAATACAAAGTTAACAAACGTACCCAGACTTCTCGACCTTCATGTCCCATACAACCTGGTCAATAAATGGTGCCTGACAACTCAATCATGCTGTCCCCTGGTTATTCTACACAAGTTCAAACAAGAATCCATTCAGATACACTCTAAACTATAAATACTATATATAATGACAACATCTATTGTCCATGTTTCTAGCAAATTCGAGAAAGGAAAGCCGGTCAGAGAGGTCGGTCAACACGGCTTGCGTATATGTCCTCGCTAACTAGATAGGGAGCTAGGAACAGAGTGTGCCTTGAGCATAGGAGAGAAGAAGGCCACAACAGGCCACAGATATGACAACAATAAGATGCAAAACAAGCGGATGTAAACTTAGAAGTAAAATTCATATACACTATAGAAACATTATGCAGAAGCACAGTATAGACGGACATCACAGAGTGATGAGAAGCTGAAGAGATGTGATGTTTATGTAAGCTGTGTATCGAAAAAGAACCATTCTAGTGGCTGGTAAGAACTAAGACAAGTGAGAAAAACACCAAAATACCGTATTTACTGTATATGGTGAATGACATTCGAGCAGATGTGGTGAAACTAGGGCATGATACGTGATAGTACATGAAGTAAAAACCTTTTTTTTTTTTTAAGTTTCAAGTTAAAATTAAGTAAGTTAAGGTAAACTGACAGAAAAGAACAGGCTAGCATTAATGAGAGAGCCATAACATCGATAAGAAGAGCAAATAGGTTTAAACAACTAAGTAAGAAAATAAAGATAGCATCCTCCCTTAAGAGTTGGGGAAAATAATTAAATTGTCAGGTAACCACAATGATCCTCACAGTACAATTATACAAGTGTACGGGATATAATAATAAGAAGAAGAAGATGAAGAAGAAGAAATAAATTCCTGGTACCATTAGTAGTAACTAATATTAATAAATGATCCTGACTTGTAATAATAAGGCACTTATATGATAAACAGTACAGTGTCTAACTTGAAGGTATCCACAGGGTCATCAGTTAAAAATGAAAAGATAGACAGACGCTAAAGGAAGGAGGGGTTGTTTTTATAGGGTATCTTAATTCTCAGAAAAGGTTGCTAAGGAGGCAAAACAATCATGGGACAAGCGCTAGGAGGGGTAAGGATGCCAGTATAAATGAGGATTTTTCATTCCACATCAGGCCTGACGCTCGAGTGCCATTTTGGTGTATTTGTCTTGCTACAATAAAGCCAGTTGCTTCTTCTCTTCCAAGCCTGAAGAAGTTTCTTTCATTTATTTTTATGGATTCAGTAAAGTTTTGTAAGTATTTGGTAGTAAAAGGTAATTGGAGAATACTAGTGTGTCCAAAACCCGAACTGGGACTGCATGGCTACTGGAATACGAAGGCTGGCCACGACAGAAACAAGGTAAGCAGACACTTGTTTAATCAAAGTCTGTTTTATAATTGTGTCTGTGGAGTGGGAGGTTAGAGGTGGCCCTGATGGCTTCGAGGTGAGAAATCTAAAAAGGGTGGTGGAGAAAGGAGTGGATGAGAATAAGTAACTAATTTAACTCCCACACTTGCAAAAGACTGCACAGTTATCCCTAGATACCTCTGTTTGGGGTAGAACAGGTCTGCTTGATATGGATGAAGCGGGTCCTCTGGCTGGCAGGTTGGTCAGTAGGAGTAGGAACTCCTCTCCTTGTGAGTTGATCATTTATGCTCATGTTCTGTTGATGGTCATATTGATGGTCGAACAAAGTAAAATTAATGTACTTAATAATGTATACAGTCAGTATAATTAAGTATATATTTTCATGTGTATTGGATGGAAGTGCTATTTGTGATATTCTTAACAAATATTAAATAAATGTTATTGTTAAATGAGTGGTTAAATATGTTGTGTAGAGAATTCAGTTGGAGTGGTCAAATAATGTGATATGATATATAGTGGTAATAATAAACGCTTTATTTTTAAATCTTGTAATAATTTGTATTTTTAATATTATACTTTTATGTACTTTCTCATGAAGAGAATGAAGAGTGCTGTGTCCACTATGTGCTCAAGTAATAGGAAAATAAAACAAAGTGTGTGTGGTTTGTTATGACTTGCTGTTCAGGCTTTGTGTGTGTGTGTGTGTGCCACTCTCCTGATACCCAAGGCCAGAAGTCAGAAGCACAGTTTCCCTACACATAGTTATTAATTGCATGTGTGAGAAAGCATGAATAAGAATAAACTATACCATTGAACCTATACCACTCCTGGTCACCTCCCAGTAGAGATGGATGGGATCGGTATCATGCTGACCAGAGTGAGTGATAGATGAGCTCCATAAATAAGGAGACAAAGTGTGAGTGAGAGATAAGTTCCAAATGAGGCGATCAATGAGCTCCGTAGATAAGGAGACAATGTATGAATGATGAGCTCCAAAGCTAATTTGGAGACAAGAGTGACTGCATGATTATTATGTTTCATAAATGAATACTCCCTTAATAGTCCAGCAGAAACGAGTGCACGCGATATTCCCGGACGCGGACGCGCGCATCGACACAGGCAGACTGATTATCGTGCGCGCACACGCACCGTTCATGCGCGCGCTCTTCGCTCATGTGCGCTTGCGCCCCCGCGTGTACTTGTATGGCGCACACACATACACGCGCACCGCTCATACCCCACACATAAAGAGAGCAGTGCTGCCCCCTGAGGGAAATGGCAACAATTGGGAATTGTACTGGTGCAGTAATATTGTACTGGTGCAGTAATATTGTGGTGGTGCAGAAATATTGTAGTGGTGCAGTAATATTGTGGTGGTGCAGTAATATTGTACTGGTGCAGTAATATTGTGGTGGTGCAGTAATATTGTACTGGTGCAGTAATATTGTGGTGGTGCAGTAATATTGTGGTGGTGCAGTAATATTGTAGTGGTGCAGTAATATTGTGGTGGTGCAGTAATATTGTACTGGTGCAGTAATATTGTGGTGGTGCAGTAATATTGTGGTGGTGCAGTAATATTGTGGTGGTGCAGTAATATTGTAGTGGTGCAGTAATATTGTGGTGGTGCAGTAATATTGTGGTGGTGCAGTAATATTGTGGTGGTGCAGTAATATTGTGGTGGTGCAGTAATATTGTACTGGTGCAGTAATATTGTACTGGTGCAGTAATATTGTGGTGGTGCAGTAATATTGTGGTGTTGCAGTAATATTGTAGTGGTGCAGTAATATTGTACTGGTGCAGTAATATTGTAGTGGTGCAGTAATATTGTACTGGTGCAGTAATATTGTGGTGGTGCAGTAATATTGTACTGGTGCAGTAATATTGTGGTGGTGCAGTAATATTGTACTGGTGCAGTAATATTGTACTGGTGCAGTAATATTGTGGTGGTGCAGTAATATTGTGGTGGTGCAGTAATATTGTACTGGTGCAGTAATATTGTGGTGGTGCAGTAATATTGTACTGGTGCAGTAATATTGTACTGGTGCAGTAATATTGTGGTGGTGCAGTAATATTGTGGTGGTGCAGTAATATTGTACTGGTGCAGTAATATTGTGGTGGTGCAGTAATATTGTGGTGTTGCAGTAATATTGTACTGGTGCAGTAATATTGTAGTGGTGCAGTAATATTGTGGTGGTGCAGTAATATTGTGGTGGTGCAGTAATATTGTACTGGTGCAGTAATATTGTGGTGGTGCAGTAATATTGTGGTGGTGCAGTAATATTGTACTGGTGCAGTAATATTGTGGTGGTGCAGTAATATTGTACTGGTGCAGTAATATTGTGGTGGTGCAGTAATATTGTGGTGGTGCAGTAATATTGTGGTGGTGCAGTAATATTGTACTGGTGCAGTAATATTGTACTGGTGCAGTAATATTGTGGTGGTGCAGTAATATTGTGGTGTTGCAGTAATATTGTACTGGTGCAGTAATATTGTAGTGGTGCAGTAATATTGTACTGGTGCAGTAATATTGTGGTGTTGCAGTAATATTGTACTGGTGCAGTAATATTGTAGTGGTGCAGTAATATTGTAGTGGTGCAGTAATATTGTGGTGGTGCAGTAATATTGTACTGGTGCAGTAATATTGTACTGGTGCAGTAATATTGTACTGGTGCAGTAATATTGTGGTGGTGCAGTAATATTGTGGTGGTGCAGTAATATTGTAGTGGTGCAGTAATATTGTGGTGGTGCAGTAATATTGTACTGGTGCAGTAATATTGTACTGGTGCAGTAATATTGTGGTGGTGCAGTAATATTGTACTGGTGCAGTAATATTGTAGTGGTGCAGTAATATTGTACTGGTGCAGTAATATTGTAGTGGTACAGTAATATTGTGGTGGTGCAGTAATATTGTACTGGTGCAGTAATATTGTACTGGTACAGTAATATTGTGGTGGTGCAGTAATATTGTACTGGTGCAGTAATATTGTACTGGTACAGTAATATTGTGGTGGTGCAGTAATATTGTGGTGGTGCAGTAATATTGTACTGGTGCAGTAATATTGTACTGGTACAGTAATATTGTGGTGGTGCAGTAATATTGTGGTGGTGCAGTAATATTGTAGTGGTGCAGTAATATTGTGGTGGTGCAGTAATATTGTGGTGGTGCAGTAATATTGTGGTGGTGCAGTAATATTGTACTGGTGCAGTAATATTGTACTGGTGCAGTAATATTGTGGTGGTGCAGTAATATTGTACTGGTGCAGTAATATTGTGGTGGTGCAGTAATATTGTACTGGTGCAGTAATATTGTGGTGGTGCAGTAATATTGTACTGGTGCAGTAATATTGTAGTGGTGCAGTAATATTGTGGTGGTGCAGTAATATTGTACTGGTGCAGTAATATTGTGGTGGTGCAGTAATATTGTGGTGGTGCAGTAATATTGTACTGGTGCAGTAATATTGTGGTGGTGCAGTAATATTGTACTGGTGCAGTAATATTGTGGTGGTGCAGTAATATTGTACTGGTGCAGTAATATTGTGGTGGTGCAGTAATATTGTACTGGTGCAGTAATATTGTGGTGGTGCAGTAATATTGTGGTGGTGCAGTAATATTGTGGTGGTGCAGTAATATTGTACTGGTGCAGTAATATTGTGGTGGTGCAGTAATATTGTGGTGGTGCAGTAATATTGTACTGGTGCAGTAATATTGTGGTGGTGCAGTAATATTGTGGTGGTGCAGTAATATTGTGGTGGTGCAGTAATATTGTGGTGGTGCAGTAATATTGTACTGGTGCAGTAATATTGTGGTGGTGCAGTAATATTGTGGTGGTGCAGTAATATTGTACTGGTGCAGTAATATTGTGGTGGTGCAGTAATATTGTACTGGTGCAGTAATATTGTGGTGGTGCAGTAATATTGTACTGGTGCAGTAATATTGTGGTGGTGCAGTAATATTGTACTGGTGCAGTAATATTGTGGTGGTGCAGTAATATTGTACTGGTGCAGTAATATTGTGGTGGTGCAGTAATATTGTACTGGTGCAGTAATATTGTGGTGGTGCAGTAATATTGTACTGGTGCAGTAATATTGTGGTGGTGCAGTAATATTGTGGTGGTGCAGTAATATTGTGGTGGTGCAGTAATATTGTACTGGTGCAGTAATATTGTGGTGGTGCAGTAATATTGTGGTGGTGCAGTAATATTGTACTGGTGCAGTAATATTGTGGTGGTGCAGTAATATTGTGGTGGTGCAGTAATATTGTGGTGGTGCAGTAATATTGTGGTGGTGCAGTAATATTGTACTGGTGCAGTAATATTGTGGTGGTGCAGTAATATTGTGGTGGTGCAGTAATATTGTGGTGGTGCAGTAATATTGTACTGGTGCAGTAATATTGTGGTGGTGCAGTAATATTGTACTGGTGCAGTAATATTGTGGTGGTGCAGTAATATTGTACTGGTGCAGTAATATTGTGGTGGTGCAGTAATATTGTACTGGTGCAGTAATATTGTGGTGGTGCAGTAATATTGTGGTGGTGCAGTAATATTGTGGTGGTGCAGTAATATTGTGGTGGTGCAGTAATATTGTACTGGTGCAGTAATATTGTGGTGGTGCAGTAATATTGTACTGGTGCAGTAATATTGTGGTGGTGCAGTAATATTGTACTGGTGCAGTAATATTGTACTGGTGCAGTAATATTGTGGTGGTGCAGTAATATTGTACTGGTGCAGTAATATTGTGGTGGTGCAGTAATATTGTACTGGTGCAGTAATATTGTGGTGGTGCAGTAATATTGTGGTGGTGCAGTAATATTGTACTGGTGCAGTAATATTGTGGTGGTGCAGTAATATTGTACTGGTGCAGTAATATTGTGGTGGTGCAGTAATATTGTACTGGTGCAGTAATATTGTGGTGGTGCAGTAATATTGTGGTGGTGCAGTAATATTGTGGTGGTGCAGTAATATTGTACTGGTGCAGTAATATTGTACTGGTGCAGTAATATTGTGGTGGTGCAGTAATATTGTGGTGGTGCAGTAATATTGTACTGGTGCAGTAATATTGTACTGGTGCAGTAATATTGTGGTGGTGCAGTAATATTGTACTGGTGCAGTAATATTGTACTGGTGCAGTAATATTGTGGTGGTGCAGTAATATTGTACTGGTGCAGTAATATTGTACTGGTGCAGTAATATTGTGGTGGTGCAGTAATATTGTGGTGGTGCAGTAATATTGTACTGGTGCAGTAATATTATACTGGTGCAGTAATATTGTGGTGGTGCAGTAATATTGTACTGGTGCAGTAATATTGTACTGGTGCAGTAATATTGTGGTGGTGCAGTAATATTGTACTGGTGCAGTAATATTGTACTGGTGCAGTAATATTATACTGGTGCAGTAATATTGTACTGGTGCAGTAATATTATACTGGTGCAGTAATATTAAGTCTGCTTGTTGTTTGATTGCCTATTAAATCCTGTATGATTTTTTTTATTCATTAGCTTTTGATTTATTGATTTAATTATTGTCTCTTGATTGATTTATTGCATTGGTTGATTTGATTGCTGTTGATTCATTGGTTGATTTGATTGCTGTTGATTCATTGGTTCATTTGATTGCTGCTGATTCATTGCGCTGGTTACTGATGTTTCCATGTGATTGATGCATGAGCTGCTGATTGATGAATGAGCATTAACCCATTGAATTATTGATTTGAATTATTTATTTAATTATTGAATTATGATTAACTGCTTATTATTGGAATATTAATTGATTATTAATTTACTGATTTTTTGCTGATTATAATTTTTCTATTGCAGTGAATTTTAATTCTAATTTAATCGACCTTTTGTGGATTTTACTGCATATATATCACTATCACGCTTTGTTTCCCCTTTCCTTCCTTTTTAGCCTGTTGCTAATGGTCACTTCAGACTGTGATGATAAATTGATTGATAATCGATTAAAATAACATTATATTATAATACCTTGCAATATTATTAACTTTATTTTTGGATTACATTATATTGTGATACTCTACTGTACTGATAACCCTGCTTAGTATAATTGCATTTAAGAAGTACCCAGTGAAACCAGTAAGGTGGATAAACACACCCTTCCAACGTGGTCGGTCATGAACAGAAACCCAGGTCCAAGATTTAGTGAAAAGAAGATCTAAACACACTAAAACACATCATGGAGACAGGAAGGAGTCTTCTGGCACCTGCTAATGGCAAAACACATGGATGCAATTAAAGACATCAAAAAGTACATGAGGAAATGGCATGATTGGACAAGGGGAGAGTTTTGAATTGATGAAATGCATGAAAAGGAAATCCAGGATAGAGCACTGGGGAGAAGCTAAAAAAACAAAACAAGACAAAGAGGAAATTAGAGATTATACAGTGGTTTGAAAAAGAAGGAAGAAAGGAGGGAAAAGAAAAGGGAAATGGAAAAAAAATCTGAAAAGCAGGAGTGGAAGGCAAGAAAGAGGCTAGGAATTGGACAGCAAAGGGAGAGGAAAGGAACAGAAATGTGGGGCGCACGGATGGCCACCACCATGTAATCAGGATTGCACTCTTGCTCCTGCCGTGATGGGAATATACCCCAAGTTTTCATGCTCAAAGGAAGTGGAATTGGAAATAGTAGCGGGGCAAATAACAGGAGTAATGAGAGAGACAGTGCCGGAGGGAGACAGCTGACAGTCAGGTGCTAAGGCCAAAATGACGAAGCCAAGGTAGTGAAGAAAGAGAACATAGCATCCGAAAAAAGGGAAATAAAAGATGGATGCAAATAGCAGGAGAAGTGGAAATGACACCGCTCTATGAAGAAGAGGATGAGGATTGAAAAAGGCGAGAGAAACAGCAGAAAGAGCAAACTTTGGGGTTTACAGAGCCACAATGGATAACAGTGGAAGAAATTATTCATTACTTTATTCCCAAGATACAGCAGCCAATCTCCTGGAAAGAGATGTGTTGTGTAAACTAGGAGCAAAAAACATCGTAGACCTACAGGAGTATGGGTCACATTACTAGAGGTGATAGCTGACCAGTATGTGGAGATTAAGAACAATGCACCCTGGACAAAGTATACTGGCTGGAAATTAAAGAGAAAGAAACATCAGATCTCTGGAAAGAGTGTAATATATGGAAGCCATGGATGGCACACATACACCCGGACTGCCAAGAGGCAAGAGACCCCCGGCACTGTACTATAAAACATGATGAGGAAGGATCTCTCTGGGAGGAACAGCAGGAAGGACAAAACTACAGCTTTAACGTGATGGACATTATAATAGGCCAACAAGGATTTGCGTCTGGAGTGGAATTCCCAGAAAAACTGGAAGGCTGGTATCATAGATGCAGCTCCTCACATCATTTTGATGATCGAATCAATAGACATAGGGCCAGTGATGAGGGAGGCAAGCCAGATGAAAGACTGGAGGCAGACACAAAATCCAAAGGTAGAAATATCTGCAGATAGGATATATCTTAGAATAAAGGTGACAACAGTAGAACAGGTAATAGCAACCCATGTATTGGTCAGCCAGCAAACCAAAGGTCAGTTTAGAGTAGAAGCAGTAGAAGTACAGGTGCAGATGCCCAAAAAAGCAGGATCTTACTCCACAGGAGAAAAATGAAGCTTTAGCAAGAGTCCCAGAGCAGTTATGGATGAAACATTCCACAGATGTAGGATTAGTAGTGGGAGCAGTGGTGGCTCAAGTGGTTAAGGCTCTGGGTCGTTGACCGGAAGATCAGGGGTTCAAGCCCCAGCACCGCCAAGTTGCCACTGTTGGGCCCTTGAGCAAGCTCCAGGGGTGCCGTATCATCTCTGACCCCAACCTCCAAGGATGGGATATGCGAAGATAGAATTTCACTGTGCTGTAATGTATATGTGACAGATAAAGGCTGTTTCTGTTTCATCTCATTAGTAAAATCGTCAAGGGTTAGTAAAAATTCAAGTGAAACCACACATCTCCCATATCAACAGCAGTACCCACTGTCACAGCAGGCTATAGATAGCATACAAAGCTGGATATACAGTATGATGCAGATAAGGATGAGTTTAAAACAGCGGCTGTGGCGACAGTTCCACAACCCTACTCAGCAAAATCTCACAATTTAATTCAAAATTAGAGAAGTGATGTTCGATGATGTAAGAGGCAATCGGAACACAGCAAGCCCAGAGGAAATGTGGAAGAGAAGGGGAGCAATCCGAGACCCAGACACAGGAGAGTGGAGAAGTGCAGATGGGTTGTGGGTAGCTTTACTCTCTCTCCTTTTAATGTTGATCAAAGATGGAATAGATGGAATAGATCATTGCAACAAGAGAGATGTAATAAAAACAATACAGAAAAACTAGTGGCCACCTTATTTGGCTAGCATGGTAAACAAAGCTCTGAGGGAGTGTGATCTTTGTGCAGAACAGAATGTGAATAAACACTTTACAGACCCAATAAGCTACAGAGCCCAAAGGTCCTCCCCGACACTTTGTAATGGATTTTGAAGATATGGCAGAGCGACAAAAAAGACGTTATATTCTAGTTGTGGTAGAAGTTTAGGCAGTAGCAATGGCTAAGAATGATGCAAAAGCTGTAGCAAAGTTTTTTGGGCAGAGAAGTAATCCCACGATTTGGCATTCCAGATAAAATTAGTTCAAATAATGGATTACACTCTGTGAATGCAGTAATCAAAGGCGTCACAGAAGTAGTGTGTATAAAACACAAGCTGGGTTGTGTGTAGGTCTGGAAGAACGAAAAAGGATCGAACGTCTGTGGCTTGCTCCAGACCAACCACATGCACTCATATGCTGGCATTCTTATCCGCCATTAAGCATCCTCCATGGACTCCCACACTCCGGGACAACGTCGGCATTTGGAGGCTCTTCTGAAACCTCCTATGTTTTTTCATCTGTGGAAAGAAACTGATTCAGAAGTACTTGCTGTAACACAGAGCTTAAGGCCTTTGCGTATGGATGGGAATACATGGTCATCATTGCGTGCAAAAAAGCAACTGCGACTACCATCCCAGCTACATCCAATACACCACTGGTGGTGGACCTGAACTACTGACGATAATGCACACACACGCACACACGTTATTTGTTAATGTCTTATATGTATGTTTGTTTATATCTTTTCCTAGGTCGGTGACCCTGGTGATATCTATATACTGTCGTGCCAAAGTGCAGGCAGAGTGGGAATGAACAACCATGAGGCAAATAAGCAGGAGGGGTAAGGAATCCAGTATAAATAGAGGGGATTTTTGTACGGGGGGGGGTTGGTGCACTTGACCGCATCATGCCTGACGCTGTGTATTTGAGTGCCATTTTGGTGTTATTGTCTTGCTGCAATAAAGCCAGTTGCTTCTTCTCATCCAAGCCTGGAGAAGTTTCTTTAATTTATTTTTATGAATTTAGTAAAGTTTTGTAAGTATTTGATAGTAATAGGTAATTGGAGAATACTTCAGAACCACCTGGTAGTGTGTCCACTCAGAGTTCTGACATCAGTATCTATCAAAAGTGGTCCAGGGAAGGAACGGTGGTGAACCGGCGACAGGGTCATGGCTGGCCAAGGCTCATCGATGCACTTGTGGAGCGAAGGCCGATCCAACAGACTGTTGCTCAAATTCCTGAAGAAGTTAATGCTGATTCTGATAGAAAGGTGTTAGAATACACAGTGCATGATGGGTCAGGGCTGTTTTAGCAGCAAAAGGGGACCAACACAATATTAAGCAGGTGTTCATAATGTTATGCCTGATCGGTGTACTTCATTTTAAAATGAGTTTATTACCACATGCAGCTGATTGTGAATGAGGTGTTACTACAGAACCGATAACGCATTCATATAAACCTTGCAGCAGGATCTACTATTAGATCTGCTGTTATGAAAAAAAAAATGGATCTCCTTTTGACCAATCACAACGGAGCGCCTACCAAATTACAATAAGCCTTCGGATATTGCGAATTAAAATGGTTTCTTAATTACTTTGTAACCTCCCATTAGAAGAATGTGTGTTATTACACATTGTTAACATTTCAGCTGAATTGAGGTCACGCTGATTGGTGCGTTATAAACGGAAGCAGCAGCCACTTCCTCCGCCACAGCCGGGACATGGTCGAGGCGCGCTGACGTCATGAGTGGGCTGAGCGTATTTCGCTAGGTTGGGAACCAAAACACGAAGCTAACTAGGTGTTTCTTACCTTTTTATTTATTTTGGATGAGGAGCATTACTAATGTCACGCAGGGGTTAAAGCCTGAAACCAGGTAAGAAGGCATTTTTTGTCGGTTGTTAAGACTTATGTTTGGCCGCACGTTTATAATCAGCACGACGTGCTAACTTCGATAGAACCGCAGCCTTTATCACCAGATAAGCTTTATTACTAAGAGGGAAAGGGGGGAAAGTAGGCGCTGATTTGATAGAAAGAAGAGATAGAAAGAGTAGGCGCTGTCTCTGACGGAACTCTCAATTAAGTTTCAAGCCGGAGCTTAAAGTAAACAGTGACACAGGATCTGAATACAGACCTAGTTTGATGCGCGTGCGTGCGCGGGCGTGTGACAAAGCTTTGAGTTACCTTCATTAACCTCAGTTTTAAATCCTCGCTGTTCAGAAACGGACATTACATTTAACTCGCATGCATCGCGAACGGAAGTGTTTACACTGGAACCATTTCACCAGTCTCCTTTAATAAGTGTGGTTTCAGTCGTCATGCTAGTACACTAGCTCAGGGGCTGGACTTTTTTTTTTCTTCTTTTTTTCTTTTTTTTTCTTCTTTTTTTCTTTTTTTCTTTTTTTTTAAAACATGTAATTGCATACAGCATGTAAAGTCTGGACGAGTGCTTCTTCCTTAGCTTTAGCTTTAGCTTAGCAAACGTCCAGCCTTCAGATGCTGTCTACGTTTAGACTTGGTATCAAATGGTGCACGATACACTTCCTGCCTACATTTTATTAAAACACCCGTACAGCTGTTCCACCAGCCAAGCACGTGGCCACAGAGCAGTGCAGGAAAATGCACATGGTAGGTTAAGGCTCTGGCTCAGTGAAGCTGGACAGCTTTCCAGGTTTTTGTTAATAAAAAAAAATGATTATTAATCCAAACCAAAGTCAGTCTGCAGAGTAAACGTTCAACAAAGCATTGGTAGAATAGAAATAGCATTTATTTATTCACGTATACATTACAGCACAGTGAAATTCTTTCTGCGCATATCCCATCCTTGGAGGTTGGGGTCAGAGTGTAGGGTCAGCCATGATCCAGCACCCTGGAAGCAGAGAGGGTTATGGGCCTTGCTCAAGGGCCCAACTTGGTGGTGCTGGGACTTGAACCCAGAGCCTTAACCACTTGAGCCACCACCGTCCATCGTTTTATATAGTTCTAACACCGCCCTGTGTGTGTTGGCTCATTTGCATCAGGATTTAAAGTATCTGACTCCTGGAATGTTCTTCTACTCACTGTGTTTTATGTTTCTTTGTTCTGGAGAAAAAAAATGTAAACAAACCCATGTGGCACTGACAATTCCTCTAACAATGTCGCCGCTATTACAGAATTTTTCAGTTTTATGTGAACAATAACCTAAGCTCTTGATCTATATCAGTATGATTTTATGCATTGTGCTGATCCCGCTTGATTTGGCTGATTGCGATGTGGTGTTCAATCAGTTTTCCAACAAATTTCCAGACGATCGAAGAGTCGTAAATTCTATTTGAATATTTGTGTCAATCATGTGTTAGTGTTTGAATTTTTTGTTTTCAGTGTCTGCCGGATTTCACTGGAGAAGTAAAGTCCATTTGCATTTGCACCTCCTAGGTCTTGGGTGTTATGACTGACAATATGAAAATGGCGATAATCGCATCATTTACATTTTCACTTCCTCATTGTTGAGAATGGCGCCTGCCAAAATGCACCTGCAACTGCGGTTCACTTGCAGTGCATTTCTCATTTTCCATTTGCATTTCTAAGGAGTCACAGAGAAACATCGGCCAATGTTGGGAGGGCGGGCGCTTTGGCGGGCGGGCACGAGGGAGGGCGGGCGGGAGCTTTGGCGGGCGGGCACGAGGGAGGGCCGGCGGGCGCTTTGGCGGGCGGGCACGAGGGAGGGCCGGCGGGCGCTTTGGCGGGCGGGCACGAGGGAGGGCGGGCGGGCGCTTTGGCGGGCGGGCACGAGGGAGTCGGGGCGGGCGGGCGCTTTGGCGGGCGGGCGCTTTGGCGGGCGGGCACGAGGGAGGGCGGGCGGGAGCTTTGGCGGGCGGGCACGAGGGAGGGCCGGCGGGAGCTTTGGCGGGCGGGCACGAGGGAGGGCCGGCGGGAGCTTTGGCGGGCGGGCACGAGGGAGGGCGGGCGGGAGCTTTGGCGGGCGGGCGGGAGGGAGGGCCGGCGGGAGCTTTGCGGGCGGGCACGAGGGAGGGCCGGCGGGAGCTTTGGCGGGCGGGCACGAGGGAGGGCCGGCGGGAGCTTTGGCGGGCGGGCACGAGGGAGGGCCGGCGGGAGCTTTGGCGGGCGGGCACGAGGGAGGGCCGGCGGGAGCTTTGGCGGGAGGGCCGGCGGGAGCTTTGGCGGGCGGGCACGAGGGAGGGCCGGCGGGAGCTTTGGCGGGCGGGGACGAGGGAGTCGGGGTGGGCGCGCGCGCGCGCGAGGACGAGGGAGTCGGGGTGGGCGCGCGCGCGCGCGAGGACGAGGGAGTCGGGGTGGGCGCGCGCGCGCGCGAGGACGAGGGAGTCGGGGTGGGCGCGCGCGCGCGCGCGAGGACGAGGGAGTCGGGGTGGGCGCGCGCGCGCGAGGACGAGGGAGTCGGGGTGGGTGCTCGCGCGCGCGCGAGAGGACGAGGGAGTCGGGGTGGGTGCTCGCGCGCGCGCGAGAGGACGAGGGAGTCGGGGTGGGTGCTCGCGCGCGCGCGCGAGAGGACGAGGGAGTCGGGGTGGGTGCTCGCGCGCGCGCGAGAGGACGAGGGAGTCGGGGTGGGTGCGCGCGCGCGAGGACGAGGGAGGCGGGGTGGGCGCGCGCGCGCGAGGACGAGGGAGTCGGGGTGGGCGCGCGCGCGCGAGGACGAGGGAGTCGGGGTGGGCGCGCTCGCGCGAGGACGAGGGAGTCGGGGTGGGCGCTCGCGCGAGGACGAGGGAGTCGGGGTGGGCGCTCGCGCGAGGACGAGGGAGTCGGGGTGGGCGCTCGCGCGCACGTGCGAAAGAGGACGAGGGAGTCGGGGTGGGTGCTCGCGCGCACGCGAGAGGACGAGGGAGTCGGTGTGGGTGCTCGCGCGAGAGAGGACGAGGGAGTCGGGGTGGGTGCTCGCGCGAGAGAGGACGAGGGAGTCGGGGTGGGTGGGCGGTTGGGTGCTCGCGCGCACGTGCGAAATAGGACGAAGAAGTCGGGGTGGATGCTCGCGTGCGCGCGAGAGGACGAGGAAGTCGGGGCGGGTGGGAGCTTGAGCGCGATAGGACGAGGGAGTCGGGGTGGGTGGGAGCTCGCTCGCTCGCGCGCGAGAGGACGAGGGAGTCGGGGTGGGTGGGAGCTCGCTCGCTCGCGCGCGAGAGGACGAGGGAGTCGGGGTGGGTGGGAGCTCGCTCGCGCGCGAGAGGACGAGGGAGTCGGGGTGGGTGGGAGCTCGCTCGCGCGCGAGAGGACGAGGGAGTCGGGGTGGGTGGGAGCTCGCTCGCGCGCGAGAGGACGAGGGAGTCGGGGTGGGTGGGAGCTCGCTCGCGAGAGGACGAGGGAGTCGGGGTGGGTGGGAGCTCGCGCGCGAGAGGACGAGGGAGTCGGGGTGGGTGGGAGCTCGCGCGCGAAAGAGAGGACGAGGGAGTCGGGGTGGGTGGGTGCTCGCGCGCGAAAGAGAGGACGAGGGAGTCGGGGTGGGTGGGTGCTCGCGCGCGAAAGAGAGGACGAGGGAGTCGGGGTGGGTGGGTGCTCGCGCGCGAAAGAGAGGACGAGGGAGTCGGGGTGGGTGGGTGCTCGCTCGCGCGCGCGCGCGAGAGGACGAGGGAGTCGGGGTGGGTGGTTGCGTGCTCGCGCGCGCGAGAGAGGACGAGGGAGTCTTGGGTGCTCGCGCGCACGTGCGAAAGAGGACGAAGAAGTCGGGGTGGGTGGTTGCGTGCTCGCGCGCGCGAGAGAGGACGAGGGAGTCGGGGTTGCTCGCACGCGCGAGAGAGGACGAGGGAGTCGGGGTGGGTGGGTGCTCGGTTGCGTGCTCGCGCGCGATAGAGAGGACGAGGGAGTCGGGGTGGGTGGGTGCTCGCACGCGAGAGAGAGGACGAGGGAGTCGGGGTGGGTGGGTGCTCGCGCGCGCGAGAGGACGAGGGAGTCGGGGTGGGAGCTTGCGCGCGAGAGGACGAGGGAGTCGGGGTGGGAGCTTGCGCGCGAGAGGACGAGGGAGTCGGGGTGGGTGGGTGCTCGCGCGCGCGAGAGGACGAGGGAGTCGGGGTGGGTGGGTAACTTGGGGGTGGGGTAGGGTGGAATGGGGGTTTAAGTGCAGTGTGAAGTCGTGCTGCTTTCAGTCTTTTCAGTCCATTTCAGTTACATACACAGAAACAGATCTTGTGTTATTGAATATTTTGGTGTATGTTAATCATAATCAAGGATAATCAATACATGTGTTCCAGTTACTATGTACTTGGGTTAAGAATGTAACCATTTGTTATTTGTGTGTGTGTGTGTGTGTGTGTGTGTGTACGTGCACAAAAGCTGGGTCTGGAACACCAGTCAAATGTAACAGTGAGGACTGCTGAATGGAAACTTTCTCTTTATCTAAAGAGATATGGGTGGTGGGCAGATGAACAGAGTTGCTTGTTTGTGCAAAGATAATCCCTACCAGGAGTTCAGCAGCTGCTCCCTGGGCCAGCTCGGCTTTGGTGAATTTAAGAAAACCTTGAGACTCTTTAGGAAGCTCTTTTAGAACTTCAGCCTCAACATAAACACATGCACATTTCTAGTAGAGCATCACTGTCTCTTTACACCGACGTCAATTATGGAGGTTTATTGGAAGATAAATGCTGTTGAAATGAACTGTTGTTAACCAAGAAAATGTTATAGATCAACCAAATCACTAATATCCAGCTGGTAATATTCAGAACATGGTTGCTTTAATGAGACATTTGTCTTGCGTCTCTTAAGTGCACTGTTTGTAAGTAATGGAAAGTGTACACTGTTCTGTTTAACACTCTGTGGTTTGAGTAAAGAGACTAGAATAAAGAAAAGGATTGAAGTGTGAAGTTGTCCTTGTGGGCACACGGTTTTATTTGCGACCACAGAGCTTTCACAACTTGTGGGGTTTTTGTTTTCCTGTTTGTGTGGGATGCAATGCTTGCTGTACTATAGCATAATTTCCAAGCAGCTTCCTAGTATGAGAAGCATGATTATATATGTTCAAAAGCTCTTTTAAAAATTGTAGGTCAACACAATTATGGTTGGGTGGTGCACAGCAAAGACAACATTTGTCTCTTTTTATTTATTTATTTATTTACAGCTATGGAGACGTGTCGGTGGTGTACAGCATCCCCTGAAAATGATGTGGCCGTCATAGAGGTTCTAAAGCGCTATTGCACCGGCCAAATGTCACCGAAAGAAAAGGACGATGCTAATAGCGACTTCATATACTGTCTGGAGTGTGTGGTGAAGTACCACCAAGCAAGAGAGATGGTTCCTGCACTGCACAAGGTATAAACATGCTGCAACCAAACAGGGGCATGTTCAGACTGCCCAAAATACACTTTAGGCACAAAGCAAGAAAGATCATACCACAAGGTACAAACAGAAAATAAGCAGTTATTTACACTGCACTCACCACAGACGTGCTCCCACAGCACGTAAGTGGGTAGCCACACTGCATGTGGTATAAAAACTTGCGTGGAGCAAAAGAGTAGGTCACCACATTGCCACAAAATACACACAGATCACAAGAGATCATCTGTGATCTGCAGAGCAAGCGAAATTACCAAATTGCAGTAAGCAGTCTCACCTCGGTAAATCAGTGGCGATGGATGTCTCAACCCTCCACATGATGCACACTGCATATGAGTTTGCACAACTGCTAGAATTTCTAAACAGTTCTGCCTGCTGCGTCGTGAGACAATAGCAACAAAGGTGTAAATATATAGACTAGAAAATTGTCCTTTATAATATAATTAATTTTGCATAATTTTCTTTCTTTCTTTAAAAAAAGAATCGTTGGCATTACACCAGGACACCATGTAGATCTGTCTGAAGAAAACATCAGATTCGTCTGTATAGTCCTAGTCACATTAAATGAAAGCTAGCTTTATATAGTGTTTTCTCTAACATTAGCAAGTTGGTTTTCTTTATAAAAAATGTTTTTATAATACTTGTGGAGACGGGTCCAACTGCAATGGTTCAAGCTGTTTCAGATATTCTTATCGGTCACTGGTATAACATTAAACTCTTGGGTATAGCGGTACCTTCACCCAGTTATACTGTAATGTTTTTATAACTAGCTGTTTTGTTGATTTGTTTTAAGTCATAAATGGTGATGGAAGAACTCAGTGAAACAATTTGTATTAAAAACACAGTTAAAACCTAACACGGATGATGCACTATCATAAAAACATGTCCTTTAAAAATCGTAAAATACGTATGGTCCAGTTTACATGATCTACTTATCAGTATTAATATGTCTTTCAATTAAAAACTATATACATGCTCTCGTTTTCTGCTTCAGCGTCTCTGGGAATTGGAGACGGCTCGTCTGCTTGAAGTTTTCCGTAAAATGTTGGAGGCCGATCTGGAGGACGATGACCTGTTCTTTGTCGAAAATGGTTATGAGCAGCGCGTCTCTGCGGTTACACCCGAGGAATTTCACAATCAGCTGAGATTCCCGCTCATGGAAGTGCTGAAATACCCTTACCTGCTGTGCCACAAGGAGCTCTGTAAGTTACTCCTAAAAGTAACTTGGGACTTATGACTGAATATACTACAAAGGAAGAATGTTTGAAAAATTGCTGCTAACATTAAATCTGCTAAATGCCACTTCCAGTACATGCTGGGATGTTGATGTGGGCATCTTGTATTGGAAAAACTGGTATGGTAAATAAATTAACCGTGTCCGTAATTACGATCTGCAAAGTGTCTGATGTACAGTGGGGATTGGAAGTTTGTGAACCCTTTAGAATTTTCTTTATTTCTGTATAAATATGACCCAAAACATCAGATTTTCACACAAATCCTAAAAGTGAATCCAATCAAACAAAGGAGATTAAAATATTACATTTTTTATACATAGATTTATTTATTCAGGAAAGTCATTCACTATTACAAATCTGTGAGTGGAGAAAGAATATAAACCTCAAGGATTAGCAGCAAATTTAAATATTGCAGTCAATATATTTTCAGTCAATAGCATGACTATCAGATGGCATTGAGTACCCCGTTTTATTTAAAGAACAGGGATCTGTCTGAACTTGTTCATGAGTCCACCATCTGGAGAACACTGAACAATCTTGGTGTGCATGGCAGAGTTGCAATGAAAAAACCACTACTCCTCCAAAAACAGCATTGCTGCCTGTCTTAAAAAAAAAAAAAAAAAAAAAGTTTGCTAAAGATCATGTAGACATGCCAGAGGACTATTGGATGTTTTGTGGAGGGATGAGACCAAAATAGAACTTTTTGGTTTAAATGAGAAGCGTTATGTTTTAATGAAAGGAAAACGCTGCATTCCAGCATAAGAACTTGTCCCATCTGTGAAACTTGGTGGTGGTAGTATCATGGTTTGGGCCTGTTTAGCTGCATCTGGGCCAGAACAACTTGCCATCATTGATGGAACAATGAATTCAGAATTATACAAGCGAATTCTAATGGAAAATGTCAGGATATCGGTCAAGCCAAGTCAAAGTCCTGACCTTAATCCAATAGATATGCTACGCAAGGACCTCAGTTCATTTGAGGCAACCCAGCGACATCCCAGAGTCCCAAGCCTTTATGCAGGACTGAGCAGCAGTTACTGGAAACGTTCACTTGCGCATATATATATATATATATATATATATACACACTACCAGTCACAGTCAGTTTGGACACACCTTCTAATTCCATGGTCTTTCCTGATGTTTATTTCTTTCTACGTTGTAAAACAATGCTGAAGGCGGCCGAAATGCGCAATAATGTCGTTTGAACAGTTGATATTGAGATATGTCTGCTACTGATGCTCTGTAAAGCCTTCATAACGGCTCTAATCTGAGGTGCTGTTAATTGGTGATTTCTGAGGCTGGTCACTCTAAATGAACTTCTCCTCTGCAGCAGAGGTAAGTTTTGGTCTTGCTTTCCTGGGATGGACTTCATGTGAGCCAGTTTCATCATGGTGCTTGATGGGTTTTGCAAATGCACTTGACAATACTGTTCTTGCAAGAACTATTCCAGAACTCCTGACCTTCATGTCTTAAAATAACAACTGACTGTTTTTTGTTGTCATTACATATGGATTACTTAAGTCCCTGTGTGTTATTTCATAGTTTTGAAATCTCCAGTATTGTTCTAGAATGTAGAAAATAAATCCCTAAACAAAAAACATTGAATTAAAAGGTGTGTCCAAACTTTTGACTGGTAGTGTGTGTTTTTTTTATATATATATATTTATATATATATAAATTCTTGTCTTTAAAAAAACAAAACCTTGCCCTACCATGGCAAAAAAACCCTTTAATTTAGCCTGGTTTATTTGTCTGAACTGCCACTTGGTAAAGGAACTTTTTTTTTTTTTTGTTACCTAATATACCCAGTTTATAAAACAGCATTTCTTGCAGTTAGAAACTCGAAGAAAACAGAAAAATCTGATCAAAATTTAAATGAAAAGAAAATTCTCTTGTGAAGTCAACTGATTTTTGATGACAATAGTTTTGCAAATTACTTTTGTCATCAGCACAAAGTGATCATCCTTGCAATTTGCACAATTCTGAACTGGTATCTAGGGTTTCAATGACACTAACTGTGGACAGCCAGCATTTCTGGTTTGTTCTGCACCCGGGGCAAATGCAATGTTCTCAGTTTGTGATAGAACGGTTTGAAATGCCCCATGATCACTGCATAAAATACAGCCACAAATATGATCTGAAATATCAAGTACACATCCACAGGTTTCTAGGACAGTTCTGGCATTATACCGAAACTGAAATTGGGGCTAACTTTGCTAAAACAGCATGCTGTTAGATAATATCATCTAGGTCTTGCTTATTGATGCAACGTACTGAAACCTTAGGATGTTCAGTAATTTCCAACAGAAAGGTTCACCCAATTTGACTTGTTGGATTTTTTTTTTTTTTTGTCCAACTATTTAAAAGCCTTGTTTTATTGGGTAGGGCAGCTGATGAGCATGTTAAATGCTTGTCATATATCAATGTTTTACTTTCTTCTTAAAGGATTTCTTTCTTTTTTCTCTCCCAGGTGAAATGGTGGTGGATGTGATATGCAAAATGGAGGATATGAAGAACCCTCTACCAGTTCATGACCAGTATCAGGGAACCTACCTGCTCATGGTGCACCCAAACGAAATAGTAAGTCTTTATGTAGTTTTGGGAATTATTAGTACATCTCGGTGTATAAATTGGAGTTTGTCTGTCTGTCTGCCTGCCTGCCTACCTCTCTGTCTGTTTGTCAGAAATGTAGCCAACACTACAGAAAAGTTTGGTTTGCCCCTGTAGCAGTTATTAAATGCCGCTACTTTTAATTTTCTTAAAATGCATGCATGCACACATGTACGTTCATATACACTGATCAGCCATGACCTAAAGTCCATGGACTGGTGAAGAAAATAACATTGAGAACGTCCTGTTCACATGCACCTTGACAGATGCCATTGATCAAAGACAAAGTTGATGTGCTAGAAACAAGAAAAATGGGCAAGTGTTTATTTGAAAGGCTTGACTTTGATGCTCACGTTGATGGTTAAATGACTGAATTTGAGCATCTCCAAAACGGCATGTTTTGTGGTGTTCTCGGTATTCAGTGGTTAGTACCTACCAAAAGTGTTCCAAAGAAAGACCATCGCTGAACCGAAGATGCCCAAGGCTCAGTGATGCACATGACGAGTGGAGGGTAACCCATGCACCCATTGTCTGATGCACCAGGAAGAGCTATTGTCACACAAATTGCTGAAAAGTTTCATGCTGGCTATGAATGAAAGGTGTCAGGACACACAGTGCCTCGCAGTAATAGGCTCGAATCCCCATAGGCATCTAGTGAAGAGTGAAGGCATTTATATAGCATCAGATTGTGAACAGTGAGCATTTTAATACCCCTGGTTTTAATGAGGATGTTCAACAAGCACATACAGGTCTGATGGCAGGTGGTCCATGGAATTTTGTCTGTGTAGTATATCTATTTATAATTTATTCACTAACTTCATTTTTGTCCTTGTCCCCTCTTAGGTGCGTCGCTGGGCAATAGCCACTGCCAGATCGTTGGGCAGGGTGGACAGAGATAACTATTATGATCTTCAGGAGGTCTTCTCCTGCATGTTCTATGTCATTGATTTAGGAATCACTGTGGACTTTCTGAACATGGATGACTCTTACTACTCTGGCAAGATGAATGTGCTACAGCCACATCTCTTTGACTCCAAAAATAAGAAGAGTTACTGGCTAGGTATGCCCCCCCCTTCATCCCTGAATGCTGCTAGTTTTTGTTCAAGGGGAATAAACACTCTATGAAGAAATCGGTTTGTCATTGCGGTCATGATTTTGATGATTTGACGAGATACAGTTGCTCTAGCATAGTCTAAGCTTTGGCAGACATTTTCTAAATAAGAAAAACAGATTTTCACACAATTTGTTGTTCTTAACATCTGCCATGTGGATTGAAGAACACAAATCTGACACAAATACCACATAAATTAATGTCATGTGTCCATCACACATTTGAATTCATTTTGCACCACATTCACTTGCACCACAGTTGTAAGGCATTACAGCTAGCTAGATATGATTCCCTAACTAGTTAGTCTTTAGTAAATATTTTCTTATTTCTTTTATAACAATTGCATATAATGCGTCTATGATAGATGTATCTAAAATAAGGGTGACACATTTGTGATGCTGACTTGCCTCACACACCAAAAGTTAGACAGACCTTCTAACGGCAGGATTTCTGTAGCTTTATGGAATCGTCTGGTGCCATCTGAAGAATGTATGATTAGCCTCTGAGACAATTTTTTCAGGACTAAATCCTTCATATCTTTTTTTAAAATTTTTATTTTTATTTTTAAAGGTATTTGTATGTTGCTGATGCAGCTGGACTCACAAGCCATGGACTCATTGTTAATGGGGCCAGAAGGACAGACCAGCATTCCCCAATGTATTATCAATACCATGAATGACTGCAATAAAGGTGAAATACAATCGCAGAATTTTATGCTTTATAATTGTTTAATGCACTGTTTATTATAACACAATGTACAGCTAATTAATAAGAGCATACACTGCCATGCTTCGGTTTAGTTTTAAGTAGTCATTAAGTAGTTGCTGTGCTGTTTTAATTGACTTGCATATTTGTGTTTTGGGCAAAAATAACCTACGCTCATATGAAAACAGGTGGGTATTGTGGGAGTATTTCTGAGCCTGCACAAGTTTGAATAAGTGTAACAGACCTTATAAGTAGTTTCAGACACCACCTTTGTTTATTGATTTAATAGTGTAAGGTTTTACACGGACAAGAGGGACGTGATGCCTGAGTGCCCTGTTGAGGATAGATAAGCTTTTGAGCAGCCTGCTAAGTAACAGTAACAGCATTAGTTGGCAAGCCTTACCAGGAAAATCTCTAGTTGAAGTTGAGTTCAAGGGTAGGCAGACTGATCTCAGTACTGTTATCTAGGAGACTTGCAACTGGAATCTGAGGAAGTCCACACTTTGTTGAAAAGGACGCTATTATTGTATTTTGGTTCGGTGCCCAAAACCTTCCAAACGGTTTTGAGAGTTGATATGAGTTCTGTGGTGACATAACACAATGAAATTCTTATATCTGTCTTAAGGACACATCATGCGCCTAATTTCTACCATCATGTCCTTGAGGCTCCCTGTGGGTCTAGACATTGACATGATGTTAGGACTCAGAACACCATTTGGAACAGGATATTAGTCAATATTCGAGGTGTGGAAGGTACAACAGTAGTTGCTTTCAAGCACTTAAGGTGAACAAAAAAATTGAAATTGGGAAGTCAGAAATATTTCACAACGATATTCATTAGCCTTCAACTGTAAATCTAGAAAATTAACTAGCTAGAGTAACTAAAGCTAAAAAAATTAGCTTTTTTTTAGCTAAAAAAGCTAAAAAAATTGAAATTGGGAAGTCAGAAATATTTCACAACGATATTCATTAGCCTTCAACTGTAAATCTAGAAAATTAACTAGCTAGAGTAACTAAAGCTCATTTGTGAAAATGTCCAAATAAACTGGATATTTAATGTTTCCCTTTTCATCTGTTTTGTTTTCAGATGATGACCTAGATCCCTTCTGGCCTGCTTTGCATTGTTTCTTGGTCATTCTAGACCGACTGGGCTCAAAGATCTGGGGTCAAATAGAACCACTAGATGCTTTCAAGGCCATCACTAAAGCAGGCAGCTACATAGCTAAAATTGAAAATATCCGAGAGCAAACTGCAGGGTATGATGTCTGGCTTTGACCTTATGACAATAAATTTTATATATATATATATAAAATTTTATTATTCTGTTTTTAATTGTTGTTTTTGTCTAACTATAATCAGGACAAGGGTGAAAGTGGAGCCTGAAAATCATGATGATCTGATGTCCTGCAGTCAGATTGTTTATGGCTGTTATACTACGGAGCGAACAAGTAGAGTAAGACATTGTTTTCTTAAATGCATTACAATATTTATATTTCTGATATTACTAGTAATCCACACACTTTTGATGTATTGAAGAGTGTTTTGTTTTTGTGTGAAATATATACATTTACCCACCCCTCTTCTTTCTCTGTTCCATGTATGCTGTGACCTGTAGTTATTGGACTGTTCATCTGGCAATAGTGACACCAGTGGCAATGCAATTTTTGAAGAAATGAGCTGCCTAGTTAATGTCCTACAGTCTGAAATGGGACAAAGCATGCGTGTATATGGTAGCACCTTTCTTTGGTTCATTCCTTTTGTTCGCTCTCTCATGGAGTTGACCGCACTTAATAGCATATGCATTGGGGAGGTTATCCACTATCTGGAGAACAATGTTGACAAGAACGTGCTGTCTGGGCGGATACGCACCTGCGACAAAGTCACAGAGTTCTTCATCCGCATCCTTGTTGATGTAATTAATCTGCACTTAAGCAACGGCTGCATGGAAAGACTGTCCTATTTTACCCATATATGGGTAGATATGGTAATGCAGTGTGCTACACTTTCTGATGACTTTTGTACTACCAGGGGGGTCTATTCAACTTCACATTTTGGTAGAGGCACCCAGATGCCAGCAGTGGGTGTTGGTGCAATGAGTCAAGCCTGCACGAAGTTGATTCGCTCTCTGTTGAAAGAAGGGGGGCGGACAGGAACAGTTCCAGAGTCTGCACATTTTCTGGACATAATTAACAGACACTTGCGCGGTTTATCTTCTAAAGGTTGGAATCTACCCAAATCAGAATATGAGAATCTTAAGAAATGCTTAGTCAGGCTAGTAAAAGTAATAACAGAAAGGTCTGCAGTTTCAAATGATGTACTGCCGTGTGCTCCACCAACACCACCATCGGATCCCTTTGAAAATGTAATTTCCTACCCAAGTTCCACATTGACCCCTCCTCTGCAGCAGGTAGAAACCAAAGATGCACTTGTTGGTCCATGTGGTCCAGCAGGTACAACTAATTTTATTAAGGATGAGCCACCGTGGGATCATGGGGAGTGTCAAAGTTTCTTTGATGGCCATGAAGAAATGATTAATGTAAAGAAAGAACCTTACAACCAAACACCAATTTCAGAATCTAGACCCCATACTGAGGGGATTCATATAACTCCAGGGAAACTACAAGAAATTAGATCTAGGTTAACTGTTCAGAATCTTTCCAAGATACAAGCCATTGCAAAGAGAAGATTTAAAACTGAAGATGAACAGGGTGAATGCAGTGGCATGAAAGAGATTGTACATGCCTCAAGTGTAAGCCCTCAGCCTTCAACCTCAAAATCCAAGGTCCCAGACACTGCCAGGCTTAGCAAATCCCTAAAAAAGGAATTGAATGACGACAATGATGATGAGCCCCTTGATGTCCAAAGGAATCGCCTAAAAAGATCTCTTCAGTCTAGTAAAGAGGATTCAACTGATACCAGACAGATTTCAATACAGTTGTCTAGCACTGCTAAACAGATCCATGAGAGTAGCATAATCACCATTTCAGATGACGAGGTTTCTTCAAATGGCCAAAACCTTTTAGAAAAAATGGATGCGCGCGACCCAGTTTTGGATCTTGACTCTTCTAAGAGCCCAGGACGTGATTATGATGATTTGAGTGAATCGCAGGTATTTGAGTTTGAAACGCAAGCACACATGGCATCTGTCTGGAATGAGCCGCACAGTGACATCACAGGTCTGACCAAAAAGCACGAACTTGAGAATGATTCCAAAGCATGCAGTAGTCATCATGCTGTGGAGCCCATGCAGACTCAGCCTGTCTCAGATGAAGACACTGAAAAAGCCTGTCTTCATGTAGAGGCACAAATCTGTAAACAGCAACAACCACAGAAACCAATTTCATCAAGTATGTGGGAGCCACCCATGCGTAGTTCCAATGAAAATTGTGATTTCATTAAGTCTAATCATTCCAAAGGTCCCACTGAAAAAACTGCCCTACCTGAAAAGAAAGGCAAACAATGGCTGAGCAAAAAACCTCCTGTTATTGCACCCCTGAGTCAAAAAATCAAGAAGCGCTGCTGGTCACATGACACCATCTCTAAGGACCCTGTGAAACCATGCTCTTCCACAATGCTGACTTCAACCTCTGTTGAATCACCCTCTACTGCTGCCCCTTCCAGAGGCTCCTGTGCATCCTTTGTTGTACCACCCTCTACTGCTGCCCCTTCCAGAGGCTCCTGTGCATCCTCTGTTACATCACCCTCTACTGCTGCCCCTTCCAGAGGCTCCTGTGCATCCTCTGTTGCATCACCCTCTACTGCTGCCCCTTCCAGAGGCTCCTGTGCATCCTCTGTTACATCACCCTCTACTGCTGCCCCTTCCAGAGGCTCCTGTGCATCCTCTGTTACATCACCCTCTACTGCTGCCCCTTCCAGAGGCTCCTGTGCATCCTCTGTTACATCACCCTCTACTGCTGCCCCTTCCAGAGGCTCCTGTGCATCCCCTGTTGCATCACCCTCTACTGCTGCCCCTTCCAGAGGGCCCTGTGCATCCTCTGTTGCATCACCCTCTACTGCTGCCCCTTCCAGAGGGTCCTGTGCATCCTCTGTTGCATCACCCTCTACTACTGCCCCTTCCAGAGGCTCCTCTGCATCTACTGTTGCACCTTTACGATCTACCCCTGCAATAGTTCCACCAAAAAAGGTTCGCAAACGTGTTGCACCAGAACTTCCAGCAGAGCTTCTGGGGTTGAAAAAGAAGGAAAGAAAAGCTTTTGACTTTTCACAGCGTTCCTTGGTCAGTTTGGGTAAACTTCGATCACATGGCCAGAATGTGCATGTTGAGCCACAACAGAAGTCAAAAAGACTTCGTAAACATAAGGTTGGCGTGAAGAAAGGAAAGAAGTTGCTTGCATCACAAGATTTGCAGTACTTTAGACAGCGCCGTAGTATGCTCCAGAAGCCAACGTCAGCCACTCCTGTTGTTGCCAAATCAAACCAACGTCCTGTACCAGAGAACCTACCCAAATTAAACTCTGCAAATGAAACCGTGGAGGAGCCAGAAGATGAGGAGGATGACTACTCTTTCCTTCCCTGCTCTCAGCCTGATCCTGACAGAAGGATGGACAATAAAACGGATACCACTCAAGTCAATACTAGTTTGTCAAATGACTCCAAAAAAGCAATCAGTGATTGGGAGAGCAGTAAAAGTAAAGATTTCAGTTCCCTTCAAAACAATAAATGTGCTGGTGGTTCCATGGCAGAAGGAGCAGAATCCAGGGAAGAGAATTTTGATGATGAGTGGATGTCCTTTACACAAAATGAGCCAACAGACATGGAGTTATGCTCTCAAATGGAACAAATGGAGGAACAGTATTTTGAGAACATAATGGTTACAGGCTGTGCGCGCATGGACAATGACTCTGGCAACCAACCAAATATTTCTGAAGCAATAACAAGTGTACCACTTAAACCAGTAACTTGCAACACACTTCAGAAACCACTTCCTGATGCTTCCACTTCGACCACTACAAACGACCACTTGTTTGTAAATCCTAACATGCTCACAGAGTGTCAGAAAAAAGCAAAGCCTACCACAAAAATTTATAATAAGTCATGTTCCCGCACTGCCTTTTTGGCCAAAGAAATGGGAAAAGTAGCCAACCCTGTACCTGCTGCTAATGTTGCCAAGGCAAAGGTTGCACGGCCGCCACCATCAATGCCGCCACCACCAGCAATGTCCTCATCAGCAATGCCTCCGCCAGCAATGCCATCACCGCTACTTCCAAAAACCACAACACTTCTGCCCAGACCCATCCTGCACACTGCAAATCAGGCTTCCAAATCATTTTCTAATGTAACATTTGCTTCCCACGTACCTTCCTATAAGACCTACGCCAGACCAGAAACGCCTGTATCAGTACAAACACCCACAATGGATCAAGGTCGAAGATTTGATAATTCTCCAGTGTATGATCAGTTCTACCTAAAACGGGCTATTTTGAAGTGGGAATTCCGCATGTTCGAGAACTACAAATCGTTTGGGGCACCCCAAGACTTGTGTCCATTTCGCCTTAAGGAAGTACCGACGACGTTCTCAAGCTGCACCGACTACTTTAATACCTTGTACCCACTTCTGCTCCTTAATACATTTGAGGAGGTGAATTTATTATGTTTCATTTTGCACTACCATAAACACGAGCCTGTTTTGTGTGCTTTGCACTATGCACATTCATAGTTTGGAATTTGATGCATAGCCTATGTATTTCTGTTCAATTTTCCCTTTAAAAATGCACATTCCTTTTTCAACAAGTTTGCCTCAGAACAAGACTCAAAAAGAAATTCCTACAGCTTCAAATCTTTTATGTGTTTAATAAACAAGGGGTCATATATTCCTTGTTCCCTTAATTTAATCAATTTGTCTGTCAAATGTTTATATAGTGCATTGCATTCTACATATTGTATTTCAGAACAGTTTTAGTTTCCTCTGTTTTAACTCATGTTTTCCCTGCTGTATTTTTCGTGGTACATTTTAAAATACTTTCTTTCCTCCTGTAGATGGTCAACGAATGGTATGTTAGGAAAATTAGAATTGAACTGAAGGTCCAGGGAATTGAATACAGCAATCGTGTTGCCACTGCCAGTTTCACAGGTGAATGCTTTTTTTTTTTTTTATTGCAAAGAATTGTCTCAGTAAAATGTTGATATACACTTGTTAACCACTTTAATAGAAACACCTTATTGCTGTTATCCAATTGGCCAATCATGTGGAAGCATTGTAATGCAAAAAATATGATGGGTACAGGTCAAGAGCTTCAGTTAATGTTCACATAAGACATCTGAATGGAGGAGCATGATTTACTGTGCCATGGTAGTTGATACCAGATGGGCTGTTTTGAGTATTTGAGAACCTGTTGATGTCCAACAATTTGAGGAAAAACAAAAAACATAGACACTTCTATAACTGATCTATAACTTGATATGCAAAGTCACATTTCCCTAAATTGTGATGGATGATGCGAATATTAATTGAAGCTCTTGACTTGTATCTGCCTGTGGCAGGTTTTACAGTTTTGTACAGATTTTACTACTCTGTTCTAGACATATGTAGTACATGTAATCATGAATTAAATGTGTTTGTCACAATGTATAGCAAGCCTTAATGCAGAGCAGGAGGTGAAGCAGTTGTATCCTAAAGATGAAGACCTTGTGCTCCTTTATCTGCCGGAGAACATTGGTGCATATGCTAATGATGAGCAAGATGTTCCTGATCTTTGTCCCCACTTTGGATGTGTGTTGCGATCCAGCGTGCTAAATAATGGAGGTGTGTATGTGGTGGTGGTGTGTACTTTAGTTCACTGTCTGTATGACTATGTCCTGAACTCATTCGTGCACATTTGGAGGTTTGTCTGCTAGTCATTCAAAGGTAACAAGCTAATGTCAGTGTTAACAAAAATACAAAGATTCAGCAAAGTCTTTTTTTCCCCAACCTCAAGTTGTACATTAAATACAGTTGTTAAATTAAGGGGACAGCCTGGGTCCGAGTGTTCGGCTGAATAATTATGCTGCTCAGTATTACAACAGGCTACCCAGCTGAGGTTTTTGCCGTTTTCCCATATAGGTCAGTTCTCTACACTGAACATTACCATTCAGACGTTTGGAAACGTGTCCTCTGTTAACACCCAAAGTGTACGCTGTGAACTGATTGGTTCCCTGGTCAGTACTTTGCGGGAATTCAGAGCGCTGAATTTGCTACCTAAGAGCAAAATGATGCATCCGCTGATTCTCAAGCCAGACATCAAGTTCTACGCACCCTGCCAGGACGGCCTGCCGAACATAGATATGCCTGTAAGTAGGTGATGAGGAACAATAGGTTGTCGCACCACTTGTTGGCACTGGGCTAGACTTTTTAACTGCAACTGGAGCCTAGTTTTTTTGCTGGTAATTTTTTTATTTTTTTTGTCGTCTGTGGGCTATTTGGTCACTTATGCTGTCAGATGTGATGCTGAAAAGCTGATTCAGTAAAGCTAAATATAATTATCAGGTATGAAGAACAAGTCATTCTTATTGTACATGAAAAAGGAAAGTTGGAAAGTATGTAGTAAAAAAAATGTATTTCCTATAGGAATATAATTCTGAGCAGGCCAAAGCAATCAGCTGTGGGGTTGCAATGGTGAAAAGAAAGCAGAATACTCCAAAGATTTTGTTAATACATGGACCACCTGGAACTGGCAAGAGCAAAATCATAGTTGGCATGCTGCACAGACTTCTATCTGTAAGTTTTTTTATTTATTTTTTTTTATTGGTGTGTGTTGGTTGTGTGTGTGTTTTTGATACTTTATGTTCTTCCTCAACCCCTCATTCTCAGTATGCATTGGAGTGGTTATCCTTATTTGATTGTGTATGTTGTATACTCTTCAGGATCCAGTGAGTCTTTCAGCGTCTCGAAGACCCAGAATTCTTCTCTGCACTCCATCTAATGCCGCCATTGACAACTTGATGAAGAAAATCATTATTGTCTTCAAAGAAAAGTGCATGGACATCCGTTCTCCACAAGGTACTGGTTGTGCTCATACAACCATATCCTTCCTTGTAATTGCACAGCGATTTTGTAGTTGCTTAGACAACTTGTGCAAACGTTGCTTGGCATGGGGGGAAAAAAATAATGAATGCAGCAGTGTTTAACTGTGTGATCTACTTGCTCATTTTGTATTTTCATATTTTACCTAATAATAATAATTTAGGTTTTCTTGGCAAAAATGCAAGTCTTTCACTTCTACCTCTGAGAAAGTCCATTTGAACTTTGAGCTTTGAGCTTTGCCTTGTATGGAGTTTTAAGCGCTTCACCAGATGCGAATCTGCTGTGCTATTTATTTGTGATTGCCGTTCTTCACCAATATGAATGAGAGTACGAAGACAATCAGGGTTTTCTAAACTTTTTAAACATGTTGGGAAAAGTTTGGTTCGGTTTGGTGTATGCACACATTACTTCAAGATTGTATGCACAGGGAACTGTGGTGA
Source organism: Hemibagrus wyckioides (assembly GCF_019097595.1). Lineage (NCBI taxonomy): Eukaryota > Metazoa > Chordata > Actinopteri > Siluriformes > Bagridae > Hemibagrus > Hemibagrus wyckioides. The sequence goes on from NC_080727.1 coordinate 7,205,344, forward strand.
CATCAAACTGGTGCGACTCGGGAGTGAGAGGGCCATTTCTAAAGAACTGAAACCCTTCAGCCTTGACTGCCAGGTCAGGAAAGTATTGGGTGAGTAAAAGGATTGCACATACAGTTGAGGTGGAAAATGGTACAATCATGGCACAGTAGAAACACAACCTAATATCCTATTGGCTTCATTTTTTCACTGCAGTTATACATATGCACTGTAATGGTTAAATTATTCTGTTTGGGTGATGATGGTTGGAATGTTTTTGTTTTTTTTATTAAAATTGATTTTTTTAAAAAAATAATACATACATTTTTATTTGTCACTGGTGGTTCAGTGGCAAGATCAGTACAGGGTGCAACTGAAGGACGACAACATCCATTTACCTTTTATTGCATTTGGCAGACATCTCTAAAGCAACTTAAAGAAGTGCTTTGTAGCCTCAAACAAAAACACATTACCATGCTAGCTCACTAAGGTCAGGGACTAGCTAGTTCGGAGTATATTTATATTTAGTATATAATGTAATAGCTTACATTATGTATTGTACTTTAATGCTATGTCATCGCTCCTCATCACAATACATCAGCATGTTCTTGTATCGGCAAACCCCTCGCAGTTCTTCACCTTTCATTTGGTCTGTAACGTCGTTTATTGTTGCTCCTTATGTGATTGATTTTTATTTATTTTTTTGCAGAGAAAGCGCAACACAAAGGTGATTTGGATATCCAGAGGAAGAAGGAGGAACTGGACAAGAAGATTGAAATGGTGTCTCAGCAGTGTGCTCTGACGGACAAAAAATCAAACATGGTGAGGCACTATTATACAGCTCCTATTCCAACATTTCTCCTTCTTAGTAATAGACGACATCTTTGCTTTTCCAGGACAGGCATGATCAACATCCTTCCACATGCACAAAAGCGATTTATTATTTTCCATCGCAGCCTTATAACCTGTGCTAAAATCAGACAAATAACTTTAATCTTTAATATTCAATTCTTGCTCTTACTCCATGTATGCTATGGTCATTTGTCTTTTCTGCAGTTTGAACAACTGAATAACAAAAAGATGTTTTACTTGAACGAAAGGAAGAACCTCAGTCGACAATTAAATGAGGTATACGTCTTTTGAACTTTCAACCAAACGTGTATCTAAAAAAAAAATCCCCATTTGTTTAATGCGTCAGTCATGCTGGTATTCCATTTAAAAGTATTACATTATGCTGACCTGACTAACATCAGTTACATTAGTTTTATAATCCTTTTACCTCACTTTGCCCCCGTGCTTGTTATTAAAATTAATCTTTGTCTTTAGCTTCGGAATAAAAAACAGTCGGTGCAGTCACGTCTTTTGCTTGACGCTCATGTGATCTGCTGCACACTGAGCACAAGTGGTAGTGGTCTCCTTGAGTCCGCTTTCCGCCGTCTTGGACACGAGCCATTCAGCTGTGTTATCATTGATGAGGTCTGTACGCTTGACTAAGATCATTTAAATATCAGTGTGTGTTTCTATATGCCTTCCACTAAGTAGGTTTCATAGGAGGGACGGTATACTGATATAAGTGTTCTGTGTGTGTATCCTCGTAGGCAGGACAAGCTAAAGAAACAGAAACGTTGATTCCTTTGCTTTATCGATGCCAAAACCTCATCCTGGTGGGCGACCCCATGCAGCTGCCACCAACTGTCGTATCTCAGGTATTTCAGACTGCCATAAACGGGATCACCACCAACGGGATTCCACCACTCAACAAAATTCCCTTTAGTGAATTTACTTAGCTACAGTGGATATATAGAGTATACCCACCAGTCTTAAAATTGTATGTTTTTGTGAATTGAAACCTAGATAAATCATGTCGGATCTGTCCGACCTTTTGCTGTGTGAGATCAACCAACAAACTTCAAGTGGAGAAACAACAAAACATTCTAGTAAAGTAAAAAGTAATTATCATGCAACTATCATAAGGGAATTCTTATTAACCCCAAATAAAGGTCAGTTCTTTCTGTTGGATTTTCCTGACAATCCTCTAGGTCAGGGGTGTCCAGTCTTATCCAGAAAGGGCCGGTGTGGGTGCAGGCTTTCATTCCAACCAAGCAGAAGCTACACCTGATTCCAACTGGCTAATCAACCGATCTTGGCTTTCAGTAGACTCGAGTGTGGCTTCTGCTCAGTTGGAATAAAAACCTGCACCCACACCGGCCCTTTGCGGATAAGATTGGACACCCCTGATCTAGGTGAAGCCATGGTCTACAAAGTGCTTAGGGACGCATGTATGAAATCTCAGTGTCTAAAGGTGTACTGATCAGATTTAGGGGTACATAAGAATTTCCAAAACATTAGATGTTCCATGAAACACCAGCAGTTACTGCTCACTCCCGATTTGTGGCAAAAGTCTAGATTATGTGACTAGACTGAAGCCCTTGATCACCAAAAAAAAAAACAAAAAACCATGCCCTTTTACATTCTGCCAAACCAACCATGTGGGGGAAATTTGTCATGGTCTTGGTAAAATATTTTGGGTATAATTTTAAAGGATGTTTTAGCACAAAAAGCAAGACACCTTATTGTCCAAAGAACCACATAGCAGTACTGAAACCTGGTGTTGGCAGCATCATGCTATGGGGCTGTTTTCCTTCACTTTGGACTAGGGCTTTAGACATGATTGAGAGAATCATACCTGTGTTTTTTTGTTCAAAACCTGATGGCTTCTGCTAGGCAGCTGAAGATGAAGCTAAATTTCACATTTTAGCACAAATCCAAATCTTTTGGCAAGGAAGAGTGGAATAAAATTGTATCCAAATGCAGCCAGGTGACCTATAAGATTTATATTAGAATTTTTCCACATGAACTTTGTTGGTTGCTATATCATATCAAAGGTGGAATGACTGACATGATTTATTTTTGTTTAATTTTTTTTTAAAATCTCATAAAAATCTAATGCAATTTTTTCAGGGGGTGTATAGACAGTTGTGACACAATTGCTAGCTTTTATATTTTTTCCAATTAATTTATATTTTTGTAAAAATATTTTCACATTATCCTTTGTGGACAACTTGTCATTATGTAAAAAGCTACAAGCAAATCTGGGCTATTACTATTCTCAACTTGTTTTTATGTTTGTTTTGTGAAATCCTAGAAAGCCAAAGAGCTGGGCTATGACCAGTCACTGATGGCTCGGGTTTGGAAGAGTTTGTTTAACCTGAACACACACCTGTCCCCCAGCATCTTCCTCCGTGTTCAGTACCGCATGCACCCAGATATTTGCGAGTTCCCTTCCAAGTACATCTACAACAACAACTTAAAAAGTGACCCGTAAGAGATCTCACCCTCTCCCACACGCAGATTTTTTTGGACAAATGATTAGATTTACTTCCTTTAGGGCTCCTTAACCTACTCATCCTCTAGTTCCAGAATATTAAGACAGTCATTTGGCTCATTATGGTTATACATTTTTCAATGCAAAAGGGACAAAAAATATGCAACTCTTATAAAAAAAAAAAAAATAACACACTGGAAATTTCCACACAAAATGGCATTATGGATTCACCCAAGTGGGCATTTTCATGCATGTGGATGGAATTATTTGCAGTTGGTAATAATTTACGATATGGTTCACTTAAATAACATTTTATTTTTACATTATTATTTATTATTGGATTAACATAAGACTCACATGATGATAAATTTGGAAATAATTTGCAGTAGCCTGCGATGGACTGGTGACCTGTCCAGGGTGTACCCCTGCCTTTCACCCAATGTGTGCTGGGATAGGCTCCAGCAGATCCCCGTGACCCTAATTAGGAATAAAGCGGGAATAGAAAATGGATTCTATAAGAGTTTCAGTATTAAGTTTGTATAAATACAATACAATATATAAACAACAGTTAGAAAGTCCTGGTGTTGCCATTTTTCTCCTTCCATTGGATCCATAGTAAATTCACTATGAGGAATTTTAGATGTTGTGTATTGACCTGTTTTCTTCTTTTTTTTTCCATAGTGAGACTGCTCAGAAGCTGTGCTCAATTTCCTGGCCGTTTGAAGCCTACAGAGTGTTCGATGTGACCGATGGAAAAGAAAGAAAACAGGGAGAGTAAGTTTGGGGAAAATGGACACCGGGCAAAAAACTGTTTAAATTCCAGGAACTTAAAAAATATTAATTAAATGCACGATCAACGTGATCAGCAGACCTTTAGCTATTGATATCTTGAATAATATGTTTTTAAATATAATAAAATCTGTAGAGACTTGGATCCAAACAAAAAGCAGTTATTTGTGACATTTGGCTTTGTTTAAGCATTATTGAGCACACACACGAGTGTGGGTTATACCCTTGGCTTTGTGCCGATAGCGAATCCCAGCCATAGCGATATTCACTATAACAGCCTGATTGTGAATGCGATGCCAGGTCTGGTGGTGTTAATGCCACTGCAGCAACTGTTTCAAACTAGGAAATGAAATTTAATGTGGTGAACATGGACGAGTGATGCACATGGTGAAATATCCCAGTACGGTTATACTAGATATAAGGACACCAATTGAATTAGTGGACCAGAGCTAACTTTTGTATAAATAGAATGCATAGAACCAACTAAGTTTTATTAGCATATATTAAAGGCATATCCAAGCAAAATAACCATGAGAACAGGCAGGATTTGTAACCCTTTCTGCACAGAAGGATGGGATTGGTCAAAAGTGTATAGGAGCACATAAGATTGGTCAGCACTTCTTTGGTTGTGGGATTTTAATATTAAACTCCCGACATGCACGCTTTATAATATAACAGCTTCTGTATGGCAATATGACCAGTGACTGTACTCTTTTGCTCTATATCTCTGTATTTCTATCAGTTCATATAGTAATGCCAAGGAGGTGAAGCTGGTGGTGGTGCTTTATAAGCTGCTTGGGGAAAATCATGCCAAGCGCAAGGAAAAGCAGCAGATGCGCATTGGCATCATCACACCATATAACGCCCAGAAGCAACGCATCACGGAGGCCCTTGACAACGATATAGACAAGGAATTAAAAAAAGGCATACAGTAAGAAAGAAGATTAAAAAGTGCATTCCTTTCTTGTTAAGTCTGTAAACTATTTCTAAAACTTCTTTTTAATCCTCATATTAATGTCAAAGGCGTTATACACCACCATGAAGTATCATTTTAATGCACCTGGAAAATCTAATCTAATTTAAAACTTTCTTGTGTTCGGCCAGTGTGGAGGTGGACACTGTAGATGGGTTCCAGGGCCGGGAAATGGACTGCATCATTGTGTCTTGTGTAAGAGCCAGCAGTGAAAACGGTTCTATTGGGTAAGACTCTTTTTGAGAGCTTTGTGTTTATTGTACATGTTCTAGTCTGCGCCCTGTTTGGTTTATCTGCATTTTGTCTTTTAAGGTTTGTCGCAAATCGCCAGAGGATGAATGTGACCATAACTAGAGCCAAATCCAGTTTGTATATCCTGGGACATCTCCGTACACTCACGGTAAAGGGGGTTGGGGGAAGGAAAACTATACATGACACAAAGGATCATGTGTATTAGAGCCTGTTGTGTTCGGATTTGTTGCTTTACCAGGTCATACCTACGTTGCATAGAATTAAGTAATTCAAATCTTACTTGTTTTATCACATGCCCTTGTTGGAATTGTGATGGTTTTGCACATGTACACAAAATTACTGGTCACATAGATGGTTACTTGGTTAACGGTGGACACATCTGTGTGCAATTTGTAAACAGAGACGTGACTGTTAATCAAATCTGTAATATAAAATGTTAGCTGAAAGGGAATGATGGCAACAACAAAAATTTCCCCATCTTTTCTTTCCCACAGGAGCACAGTGACTGGGGAGCACTGGTAAGGGACGCAGAGAAACGTGGCGCCAGAATAACAGTGAACGAGTCCAACTTTCACAAGGTTGTGAGGGAGGTGCTGAAACCGAGTCGCCCTTCTCGTAGATCCACGCACCCCCCCATCCCCATGTCCAATCCTGCATGTTCTGATGGGCAAAGAGACCCCAGAACACACGATAGACCTTCAGACCCACGTCTACCAGCACCTTTGCCTGCCAGCAGAGAGCAAGACATTGGGAACCAAGGCTTCACTCGACCAAGGCCACCCGGTCGCAGTCCTTTAGATCCACGGCGCGACCGAAGCTTCACACGTTCCTTTCGTTCGACTTCAGAACAACATCACGAACATCACTCCTCTTCCTCTAGGACACACAGAAAATAATATTTGCGTTTTACATCCCTTCTGCCTGAATGACTGTCAGCGTCTCGTGGTAGCTCTGACTAAACAGTGAGAGACTTGTTCGGTCTGACCTAGAAAATTGCTAGCTGAAATATTTGTGTAAAATAAAGGTGACCGACCTTTTTTGATTAAAACCACATTAGCATTGTAACCAAGGTAACGCTAAGCAGCCTTTATTTTAGCCATTTGTCTTCATGTTCATAAGTGATAAATAATATTGACTTTTATGTATTCAGTTTTTCATGTTTTTCAATACAAAATTTCGCATCTATGCAAAAATCCAACAAATCTGACGCGTGTCTATCTAACCTTTATGCAGACAGAATTTCATTTGTAAAAAGCTTCAAAACATTTAAGTGGCAAAGCGAAGTGGACAAACTGCTTCTTTTATTTGTTTTTTTTTTGTTTTTTTTAATAGTTTCAGAGTATGCCAATGCCAGTCCAGAGAAAAGCTGCACTCTAGGTGAAGATTTGGGACATCTTTTTTTAGTTTCTGTTCTTAATGGTTAAAATTGAGAACAAAATAACTCTACTGTCTAAAAAAAAAAAAAAAAAAAAGCTCTGAAATTGTAAACAAGAAATATATTTTTCATATTTTGAGAATGCAGGTTTTTTTCTTTTGTAAATATTTTAAAATGTACAATTGTAATACAGATTTTGTATGGAACCTTGTTTTAGTTTTTCCGTCTTCCTTTCCATCGGAGTAAATATCTGGTATGTTTGCTTCATTCCAAACTGTGTATTGTTGTCCCACTGAATTGCATGGCAGTGAAACTGTGGTGCAGCGTTGCATCCGTTTCTTATGAGGTGTCGGTGGGGAAAGTTTCTATTTTTGTAACTAAACATTCAATAAACCAGCCTTAACCAACTGGCCAGGAAAGTGCGGGTATTAATGTGTAATACTGTAATACACCACCAGAGTGCGCTGGTATTCCACGTTGTTTATAATACAGTGCAGTCTGAGATGCTTGGGGTCCTACATTGTGATCTGAAATTATTTTATAGCAATACACATCTACAAGTCTCAAATGCATATGAATCCTATACTGTCAATATTGCCATTAGGACAACAATGAAACATTCGTGTTTTTGTACGATTGATTACCCCCTCCCCCTTCTTCCTTTTTCATTTTCCTTTGCATCATAGGTCACTGCTAGCTAGCTACTTCATCACCACCATTAATAACACACAACGCTTCTTATCGTGTAAGTTATGGTACGAACATTTTTTTACGAAAGTTTTTTATACTGGGTGAATGTTGTGCTCCGTCTTCCTTTATCCCAATTTCCATTCCACACTCATAGCTAAATGAAGTCTGCACTTAAATACGGTTTAACACACAGTCATCAGTATTCTCTTTATGACCGTGCATCTCAAGATAGATATCCCTTTAGTAGTAAACCTCAGATCTCATGTGCAGATATTGCACTGGGCACAAGTTAAGAGAATTCACGCTAGACTATTGCAGAGCATCTCATGCACACATTCCTATTCAGGGGCAATACAGCATAGCCAACCCATCTGTGTGTATGGTTTGGGAAGTGGGAGGACGAACACCGGGAGAACATCTGCAACTTCACACAGACAGTGAACTAAATTCAAGAGGAACCTTGGTGCTGTGAGGCAGCCCTACCCGTTATGCCACCCTGCTGTATTTTTAACTGTATTAAGAAAGAAATTGAATCAGACTGTAGTGTCGTCTGAGTAACTCCTGGTGAAGTTTCAATCACTTGATCGCATTAGTGCTGTGTAATGCCACAGGACAATGAATTGGACAATCTTCTCTGCTTTAAACTGCACTCTAACATTGATGTAGCCATCAAAAGTAGTCCCTGAGGTGATTTTTTTTTATATATATATATATTTCTTTTGCAGGTGAATTGGACTTTTCTAGCTGTGACACAGCGGTTTTATTACATTGTGTTCCTATTCATAAACTCACTGACTCAGCTGGAAAAGTTCTTCCTCTTTAGGAAATACACTTCCTGAGCATCTTTTTTTTTTTTTTTTTTAGGAACACCTTTACACCAACACCATTATGCAATTATCTAATCAGCCAGTTGTCTGGCAGCAGTGGTGTGCATAAACCATTTAACCCAGCAGCTTCAGCTGATGTTCACATCAACCATTAGGATGGTGGGAAAATGTGATCTCAGTGATTTTGATGTAGCATGCTTGATGGTGCCAGACGTGCTGGGTGTGTGTTTCATAAACTGAGATTTTCTCACACAACAGTCTCTAGTGTTCATGCAGAATATTGTAAAAAACATCAAGTGAGTAACAGTTCTGTTGGTAGAAACCCCTTGTTGATGAGATGGAAATGGCACGATGGGTTCAAGCCAAAAAGAAAGCTGTAGTAATTCATAATCACTACAGTTGTGGTGAGCTTAAACGTATCCCAGAATGCACAAAACATCAAACCTTGATGTGGATGAGCTATAACAGCAGAAAACCATGCTTGGCTCCACAGGAATCATGAGCACAGGCTCACCCAAACTGGATGAATTGAATTGAAGGTTAAAAAGAATCGCCTGGTTATTTTTAACATTGTTCATTGGTCCAGTTTGGGTGATCCTGTGCCCACTGTAACATTGTCACGCACTATGGTAGTGCACTGGAAGTATATTATAGATAGTGTAGATTCAGTTCCTCTCTGGCCTTGATGACAGAAATGCTTAATCATTTTCACTAAAACGTGTTACAGCTCGTCATTGGCTGTTCATGGTATGTTATAGTAATAGTTAATATCTTATGGTTTCTATGGCATCGAAGTACACAGTGACTTCTGGGGGGTGGACATTCCTTTATAAACCGATTTAAAAAGTCCCAGTGAAGTTATTTGTGAGCAGTGTCCAGTGTCAGTGCTTTGTAATTGTCAGAGATAAAGCTGTCCCTTTAAACCTTTTTAAACAGGGGAGCATCTTATGGGTTCTTGGTAAAAATGTGGGGTTTTTTTTTGTGGTCCTATTAACTTTAAGCTGCTATAACATAAGCCAAGTTCCACAAACTTAAATGTAACATAGACAAAAAAAAAATACACCGATCAGGCATAACATTATGCGCAGCAATAGGGGGACCAACACAATATTAGCCAGGTGGTGATAATGTTATGCCTGAATGGTGTATATATATATATATATAATTGTTTGCCTTGGCTAAGAAAAATAAAACACTTCGGCATGTACTGTTACAGCAAGCGAATCAGTCGTGTCATTCTGCATCAGTCACCATATTCCTGATCAGTATCCTATAATCTTCTTTACCTGACTGGCTACTTCACCTCGGGTACAGTCTAATCTGAATTACTGAAATCTGGGAGAATGTTGATCCATTCTGTTGTAAAACAGATCCTCTTCTAATGGTCTTATTAAAAGGAAATCTTTCAAACAAATAAAACACACAGCCACGATCTTGTCCAAATAACAGTCATATTTACTGTAAAGTTTACAACAGTGTCAAAATCTCTCATAATGAAAGTCTCTCTGAAAGAGTTAAATCCATCCTTGAATAATTATTGCATTTCTGTAGTTTATAGTGTGTCCATTGTTTCAAACCATGAACAGTTAGATAAATTTCTTTCTATTTCGATAAATATAACTGTAATCCCCCATGAACCCCCATGAACCTCCTTTTGTGTTATATAGAATATCCTTAATTTATTCCTTATTTCATCCCTGTATTGTTTGCAAGGTCATATCCTCATCCATCACATCTCGTAGCACCTCCAGTGTAGTGCAAGTGTCTCTTTAAGTTATTATTTAAGTTATATTGCCATATACAGTATAATCATTTCCTTCTATCTATCATATTTAACCTGAACTTGTTGTCCTAACTGTCCGGTGTGTTTATAGATACAGGAAAACTAGATGTGGCATTGTGCTGAAACACACTTCAACTACATTGCGCTCTTTGTGTACGTTTTATTTTTTTTACAATGATGTCAGCATCTGCATGTAGGAATCACAAAACAAGAGAAACAGAAACCAGGAGAGTGTGTGCCGAAGGATTTTATTCGGGAGTTAAGGCAGCCTGGCATGGGAAGCATACTGTTTATTACTGTTAAGCTTCCATTACCATCAGCTTTAGTGTTTAGCTAATGTTCTGATTTGATTTGGTTAAGGATATTATGTTTAAATTTTAGATTAGTAGTTGGATTGACTGGTCTGGGTTCGATGTAACTAATCTGGTTTGCATTATATTTATCGTTAATTAACATAAATGCTTCATCAGTCAACAATATACAGTACAGTGCTATGTAATTTTATGTGATATCTGGTTTGCTGATCGCGGCATGGTCATGGTGGTGCTGTGGGTAGTGTTACTGCCTCATCGCTCCCCTGTCCCTGGGTCATATCATGAGCTGAGGTTATTTCACGCCCCTTGTGAAGAAAATCCTAAAGCATTCCAATAGGAGACTTGTACAATGATTCGAATTGGTATTTCTATACTATTTTTGGAACCTTTCCTATAAGATTTGTCTCAACATCCTGTAGGTGCACTTTTTAATGGTATCCGTTAGAATTTCCAAATCTATATGGAACTGTTTAAAATTTTCATCTATTATTACTTTATAGAATTATAGAAATAGATACCATCCTTATTCTGTTTTGGTCATTCATGCTTAATAATTCATGGAACGAAACCATAGGAAAACTCCCAAAGCTTACTCGGTCATTTCCAGCCACTTTCCATAAACAAGGCATTATTTCAAATGAAACAGAAGTAGCGTTCCAGTAAGAATCTTAAAATCAGATAAGATCCTACAGGACAAACTGATTTGTTGATAACGTGTGAGCGAACGTTCTTATCTGAGTTATACTCCCTTGTTTCCTTCTATTTCTTAAAAACACGGCAGTAGCTGGATTAGCCGAGATAAACGACTGAGAGCGTGTGTATGCAAGGTGCCTCTGATAAAAATGGATAAAAAGAGGTGTGTGTAAATGCTTTCACAGGCCAAACTATTGACACTTATGAGTGACGTACTGAGTAAGCAACAGAAAGAAGTGAACATACTGCAATGCTGCATCTAGATTTCCTTTACCTGTGAGTTAATTAGTCCTCACATTTTATTTTAATTATTCAGGAATACGTTAATAATTATAAGCTGTGCACACAGAATAAACATCTGTGATATATCAGTATTTAACGCTTATACTGTAAGACACGCTCCGTCTGATTAAAAAAACAAACAAACAAAACATTGTATTGTATCCTGACTCAGCTACAGGCCAGCTCAGGTGTGATAACTCCTCCCCCTTTATGTATAGGTTTAAATGCAAAGAAAAATAATTTGTACCAAAAATATTTGAAGGTGATATGTAAGCGTCATCACTGCTTTTTTTTTTCTTGTCCCCGCCGTTCCTTCATAGTGAGCATCTTGAATACAGTGTTCCTCTAACTGTAGTGAGTGACAGTCCGACTCAGAACAGTGTATAAACCCCTTAATAGTTCTGAGCTTGCAAATACTAGATTACTGATTTTTTATATATATATATATATATATATATATATATATATATATATATATATATATATATATATATATATATATAACTTTTTAGCATTTAACAGTGAGTTTGTTACATACAGCAGCACAGCAGGGTGATATAAAGGCAGAGCCTCTCTTGCTCGTCCAATCAGAGTGCTGAGATTCCTGTAGTTCTCTCCCTGCTACTATAAATGTTTTTTTCCTAAATCATTAAATGAGGATAGTGCCTAAACTTCTTCATATCTGTTATTGATACTTGTATAGTATATATATATATATATATATATATATATATATATATATATATATGTGTGTGTATAAATATATATAAATGTTTGATACATGTATATATTATTTATTTTTGGGCTATGGTTTTTCTTTTGTGAAAAAGAAAAGAAAACAGAAAAAAAATTACAAATCTCTCATTTTGAGTCATTTATCTTCCCTATTTCTATGTCCAGGAAGTCCTAGGTTCCTTGAGGGTGCAGAGCAGAGTAATGGCCAGTGCGCCGTCACAGGTGTGTGTCGATGTGTGTGACGGTGGGAGAAAGACGGGCACTGTTTCAGGACGCAGGACTGCAGAACCCAGCAGGAGGGTGAGGAGCGGGCACAGCACCAGCAGTGCCAGGCTCAGAGCAGGCACAGAGGCGCCATTGTGGTCGCCGTGGATGCACTTCTTCCCGTCTTCGCAGCGTGAGTGCTGGCATAGGACACCTTTAAATTCATGTGGGCAGATGCAGCGCTGGTTCTGGTGGCATGTACCGCCGTTCTGGCACATCAACAGCTCCTCATCACACACGTTTGCTAAGGAGAGAGACAGCGAAGTTCGTTTGTTATGTCAGCGATGTGATTATGCAAGGATCAAGTAGCAATAACTTAATAATAGCTACAATCTGTAATGCTGAGTAGGGAAACAAGTGAAAGTGTTTCAGGGAGGAAAAACAAACAAGTTCAGTTAAGGTTGAGCAAAACACTGCTGCGATATGTTATAGATGCTTACAGCTCCCATATGGGCAAATTGGATTATTACACACACACACACACTTTGATAATCACACATTTACTGTATATTTTATGTTGGTGATAAGCAACTACGATCACCAACCGTGTTCCAGGAGATCTGCCTTCTTACTCAGTTTGCTTTCAATTCCAATCCATTACACCTGGTCCGAATAATGTCTTAGCTCTCACAGATTAAAGCTTGGACTTGTAATCCTTAGGAAGCTCGATCTTCAGACATGATTAACGTGTTCCTTCTGGTCAATCTGTGAGTCCTTAAAACAAGTTACTTTGATATTCCTGATCTGTAAAGCAAGCTATGAAGATTCTGACTCAATCACAACAGAGAAGAAGAGTGTGTTTGTCTTTTGTTAGTCATCTAATTGTGTTGAGTGATGTAGGCTTTCTTTTTTGTATGTAACTGTTTTGTTTTTGATAATTTAATCTGGTCAGATGAAAAGCAGATTAGCTCACGCAAATTGAAATAACCTCCACTTTGGGTATACTATTACAGCAATATATAATATCAATGATCTCACCAACATCTCCCATGGGCTGCACAGGCCCCAAATCTGAATATTATTGAGACACTTTGGAGTGTTTTGAAGGAAACAGCCAGGAAACATTTTCCTTCACCATCATCGTGTAGTGACCTGGCCACTGTTCTGCAAGAGGAATCCCTCTGGTCACTGTGCAGAACTTGTATCTGTCATTCACAAGATAAGCTGATGCTGTATTTGCAGCAAAAGGAAGCTTTACACTATACTAATAAGTTATTGTGATCTAAAAAGAGTTGTTTTAGTTTCATTGTCTGCCTCCTGCATATATATATATATATATGTATACTGCTGGTGTGTAGCCATGTTGATTTTATGTCACCTACTGAACTCGGGCTCAAGGAGACTCCGAGGTGGCGTTTCCTTTGATTTTCTAGTAGGAGGTCAAAATTCTAGCTGAATGCTCTATAGCTTTATGTGTTTCCGTATAACCCTGGTGATTTAATGGGAACAATGAAGCATCCCTGTTGGTCTCCACTGTTAGAGATTTGATTAGCTGATTAGCCGTTGTAAAATGTGGCATTATGAAAGGAAAGACAGAGTCAGGAAGGTTATAATTAACTATTAGTTGGTCAGTTGAGGTGACAAGAAAGAATAATACAGAAAAGTTGCTGAAAAAGCATAACTCTCAAATACCTAATAAAAAACGAAACATGTTGCTCTGTGCTTCATAAGTGAATACACACAGGAATGGTCGTATTCTCTTCTTTTGCCAGCAGTAAGCAGTTCTAGCTTAAAACCCATTTGATCTTATAGATGCAGTTCTTTAAGGCAGCTAGGGAGTTGCGTACAAATTTAATCATTAACCTATAAACAAAAGCTTCTGTGAATTCATAAATCTCACTTCTATCTAAAAAACTTTTGATGTTATTAAGGAGGGGGATGAGTGTTTAAAAGTTGCACGGAATATATAGGGGATACAGTGCAGTTGAAGACAGGTCCATAAAGAAAAGGGGCAAACTTTGGAATAACAAACGTTTTTATATTGTTGCACAACATCGTGCTTCTGATCCTGTATTAACTGTATGTTAAATGCATATGAAATGTTAAGTATTTAATAAATTAAGTAGAAACATTGTTATGGCTGATATAATGGACATCCAAGAAGCAAATCGAATTTTTTAAAGCATTAATTATAATAATAAAAAAAAAAAGATCCTAAAGGTTTTCTTTTGGTTACAGGGGTTAAGGCATAACCATTAATTAGCTAATTAATTATTGTGTGTGTGTTGTACTTACGTTGACAGCCCTGCTTCCAGTAGTATCCAGGCAAACATTCATCACACTTGATGCCCGTGGTGCCTTCTTTACACTGGCAGAATCCAGTGTCATTACAGCGGTCATGTAGTGAACCCATCTGGTTACAGCCACACTCTAGAGAGA